>NC_041382.1:759121421-759214478 GCF_002162155.2 Triticum dicoccoides
TTAAAGTTACTTAAAAAGCCTATCAACATATTAGCATGCCTTTTCGACTAAAAGGGGTAACTTCTAATCTCTACCTTTAATCTACATCATAATCAACCAACCTGTGGTTGGATAGTTAGAGGGATTGTGGTATCCCCAGTCCATGACGAGGTGCCTACGGTGACTTTTTAAATTTTAAAATGATATGCCGACTCAGTCTTTCAAAGGTGTTCATAGGGGTAGTGTGTGCGTTCATAGGGATGAGTGTATACATGTGTATATGAGCGCTTGTGTCTGTACTGATGTTCAAAGAAAAATCTGTAAACTTTTCTAGGTGATGTACCAAAGCAAAGTTTTTAGATATCTCGATACTAACATTAAAAAGGAAAGGTATATCATGGCTTTTAATTTTAAATACGCCACTGCAGTTGCAAAACACACACACAAAATGTAGTTACCGTGAAAAGTGAGCGTAGCGTCTGGCGGTCGAGCAGGTCCTTGCCATCCTCACGCGCCGCCACGTCGAGCAGCACGTCCAGGAAGTCGTTCTTCCTGGGCTGGCCGGCGTCGCGGGCACGCAGCCTCTGGTCCACCTCGGCGTCGAACACCACGTGCAGCCGCGCGAACAGCTTCGCCAGCCGCCGGCGCGTGCCCTGGAGGTCGGCCGGCGCGAGCACCGGGAAGAAGTCCGACAGGTTGGGGGTCCCCACGGCCTCCATGATGGCCGTCACCACCTCCTGGAACTCCCCGGAGCGGCTGTCGTCGTCGAGGCTCGTGAGGTCGTGGGAGAAGATGGTGCGGGAGAGCAGGTTCAGGCTGGTCGTGAAGGCCACGCGCCCCACGTTCACCGGCTTGCCGTCGCGCGCCAGCCGCGCGACGTGGTCCATGAGCTCGCCCACCTTCTCGATCCGGAGGTGGTGGAGCGCGTCGAGACGGTGCGGCGCGAAGAGCTCCGTGGCCATCATCTTGCGGAGCGCGCGCTACCGCGGCGCCGGGGGCAGCCAGGGGACGGAGCCCGCCGCGTGCATGCCGGTGGCGTCGGGAACGGACCGGGTGGCGAACGTGGCGTCGTGCCGCTGCAGGAACTCACGGGCCATGGCGGGAGAGGAGGCGACCACCGTGGTGACCGCGCCGAGGCGGAGGGACATGAGCGGGGCGCCGTGGGTCCTGGCCAGGCGGGCCAGGGAGCGGTGTGGCCTGTCGCCGAGGAGGTGGAGGCTGCCGATGAGCGGCAGCGGGCGCGGCCCCGGCGGGAGGCCGGAGCGCGCGTGGTTGAGGAGGTTGAGGAGGTAGAGGGAGAGCAAGGAGACGAGGAGCCATGCTAGCCAGGGAACAAGCACCGCCACGGCCACCATTATTGCTTCCTTTTCCTTGTGCTGCTAGGTCTCTGATAAAGCTGCTAGCTAGCCAGTCACGCAACGCTATTTATGCTGCTCCGTCGTGGTAGTATAGTCCGAGGAATGAAGACCAAATCTAGATGGGATTTAGCATCGAGGAAAACCTGCATCGCGTGGGCGAGGAGGTTGGTTGGTGATGCCTAACGTCAAAGCAGGATGGAAAACGAGCACAACATCTTCTTCCTCTGAACTAAAACCACGACACAATTTTTTGGAACCAAGGGAGTAGCAGTTTTTTTTTTTGAACCACAGAGTCACAGACATCATGCATGACATATACTATACGTACCACCTTATCCAAGGTACTTTCTTTTTCTTTCAAGTGTAGCATGACAACGGAAAGGATTTACTCTTTCTTGGTGCCTCCTTGTTTTCGTTTGGAAAGCCGCCATCAGATGAGATCACTCGATGATCCACCAGATAGGATTACTGCAACGCCGTTGCTGGCGGCTGGAAAATTTTGGCTGGAGCGTGGCAAAGTTCACATTTGGATCAAGAATTGTTTGGTCTTTGGAATAGAATATATGACCATAACGTACGGGATAGAGAAAAAAACAACATTATCCTTGGACCTCTGGATATCACGTGCCACTGCCTCCTTGTTTGGTCTTTGGATCTTGCGAGCTCGATCCATCCGTAGGTATCTGCTCAAAGACGTCGGCAAGCATAAAAATGAATTGTTAATTCTGTGGTGCTGCCGACTACCTGCCGTGGCCAAATGAAGTTGCATTAGCTGCGAATAAAATATGGGATGCAAGTCAGCTGCATCTGGATCTGCATGGGACTCCTGTGCTGCGCAGCCTGTAGAGCGGTCGCCCACTTTGACCATTCCGGCGGTTCACACCTCGCACCGGCTCCAGCTGCAGCTGGTGGTGTAAGTGCAAGCCGGCGCTCTTGCGTTGAATTTGTGATGCACGCACGCACGCACGCAAAGTCTTTTCCGCCTTCTTCCTTGAGAAGTGCAATGGATGAACCATAGGCATATGAAGCTACTTTAGAAACTTTTTTGCAAATTTATTTTATTTTTTGACAAAAGTCTCACGGATACATCTTCACATTCGACGTACACGCAGGAAGTTCCGTCGAAAAGCAGCCTTTTCCTTGGCCTATGCCAAAAACACAAAATAAATATGTCTTGAAACGATATTTAGAATCACTAAAATTTGTCTTTTTTACGGAGGCAAAACCAAAAGAGATTGTTTTCACTAAACTTTGTGCCGCGCACACATGTTACGGAGATGTATGCGTGAATATCTTTTTTGAATGTTTTGACATTTTAAAACATGTTTAAAATGCATTTCTTTTAAATGAGTTCATATGCCCATGGGTTCAATACGTCCTTGGCCTTTACTCTCCACCATAAGATAAGAATATCTAGAACCGGATGCCCTGGACGCCCGGACCGGCTATCCGGTCAGTGTATGGCCGAAAAACGCCACCCAACCAGCTTCTCCACAATCGATCCAAACGCTCAGTACCGCCACGTCGGATCTGGCCCACGCTGGCTCACCAACCCCATATAAACTGACCCTATCCGCGCCTTCGGCCGAAACCATAGCCGCATCCCACTTCACCCCCTCCCCCCTCCTCTCCCGGCGGATTTAGGTACTTTTTCTCATATCCAATGGGTCCATGTAAATACATTTTTGTTAAATCGCATCAACAACCAAACCACCCAGCCATCTTGGAGAAGATGGCTCTTCTCATCAACATTTCCCTAAAAGTAGGGAGGGGCAACTGCTAATATATCACATCACCTCCATGCCAGCCGGCGAGCCGAGAACCCGATAGCAACCCACGTCACCACCGCCAACAGCTTGGTGCCTGGCGCACCTTGCCCAACTGTCTGGTCTGCCTCGCCGTGCCACCCTGGCCGCCTCGCCGGACCTCCCCCCGACTAGACATCTCTTACTCTCGCCCACAAGGTATTCCATGAATTTACTCGTCCAATTTTTTCAATGTTTCGAAGAATTGTCGTTGAGATTATGTGTGCCTGCATTGCAAATAAATTCTCAAGTTGGCTTGTTTTTCGATGACTCGTTGTCATATGAGAATGACAAACTTGATATGGGGCTTGCTTTTATGTGTAGACACGATGTCAAACAATAAGCCAATGCGGGGGTGGGGAGGGTCAGTGCCTAGGAATATCATACTCTGTTGACACAGGCAAGCCGGTCATGAAAAGTTTATGAAGGACTATTTTGGAGAGAATTCAGTGTTCGGGCATAAAACTTTCATCCCAATGTCAAGGATTTATTCTTGCGCATTGCTCATGTTGTGGGCGATCATTTCTCGTACATTGTGCATAGAAGAAATGAAGGTGTACCCGACAAGGTCTTATGTGTTTTGAAGAAGGTTGTAGAGGCGGTCAGGGCCGGCCCTATGTTTTGGGAGGCCCTAGGCGAACTCAACGACATGGGCCCTTGTATCTCATATCACTTTCTTTTTTTTCTTCTTTTTTCAGCACCCCACAAATGCTTTTTCTTAGGCAAGATGGCAGGCTAATGTCCTAAAATAATGAAGAAAATAGAATACAAAGAATTAGAAATCTATACATCAGATGATTGAAACCCTAGACATGTACTCCCTCCGTTCCAAATTACTCGTCGTGGTTCTAGTCCAAATTTGAAACGGAGGGAGTACACAGCATGACAGAAAATTAGGATGGATCAGGGATGAATAGTTGAATACGTACTAAAGAATCAAAGAAACTGCTGAAGTTTAGCTTTGGATGGAATCAGGGGATGGAACAGGAATATGATACATGGATGGATACGTACTGTATTGCCGCCTTGCCGGATGGCGGATGGCTGAGCAGCGCGCGCAGCGACGACAACCAACGGCGGTCGACGAGAGGATGAAGTCACGAAGACGAACCGACGAGGGACGAAGGCACAAGACCAGATCTTAGATTGATTTGTTTCACAGCAGCGAAGCGAGCGGCCGTGTGGCTGGCGTGACGCTTCGCGATCACTACCTAGGGCACCTAGCTATGGGTCTAGCCCATGTCCTTTCGTTTCTCTTGTATAGTTTTTTTCTTATGTATGTTTTGCTGGGCTGTATAAGATATGTATCCTAATCATGGGCCCCCTCCCAGCCTGGGCCCTGGGCCATTGCCCCTCCGCCATACCCCCAGGCCGGCCCTGGCGGCGGTGGCATGCATGCATATGGTTGTCCAACTAATTCTATTGATAATTGGATTGGAATGACAAAGAGCAGTTTCATACATAGTTGGAAGAAATTTGTGAAGTCTGAGATTCAGATCTTTGGAGAAGAATATCTCAGAGCTCCAAATGAGAGGACACTACAGGACTTCTTGAGATGGGTGCATCAAACGACTCTCTCGGTATGCTTGCCAGTATCGATTACATCCATATTTTCTTGAGTAGACATGATAGCAATTCAAGCAAAGATATCACACAAGGTGTTTTTGGTAATTTTTTTAGAGAAGTAGAGGGAGATGAAAAAGAGAAGGCAAATAAAAGAAAATAGCAAAGGAAAGTAAGACAAGTAAATGGTAAATTTGTGTGAAGGAACCTGTATTTGTTTGGTGAAGCCACCCTGGGAATGACGCCCGAAATTTTTCTGGTACTTGTGGCAGGCGTTGAGATTTTCCTGAAGAGAAGGATGATGTAGTATAGTAGCATATGGTATTTCCCTCAGTTAAGAACCAAGGTTTATTGAACCAATAGGAGACACCACACAAACAAAGTAAGCGGTACCTGCACTCACACAAACACAGCAAATACATGCACCCAATAAGGGCAAGAGGGTTGCCAATCCCCTTGTAGTCGTCAATTGCAAGGATTAAATCCGATAGTGATAGATAGATAAAATAAGAAAGGAAATAAAAGTAAATAAATAAAGCAACTATTTTTTAGGGTTTTAGTAAATACAAAGTGAGTGGATCCGGGGGCTATAACATTCACTAGAGGCATGTCTCTCATACACATATCAACGTTGAGTAAACAAATTACTGTTGGGCAATTGATAGAATAGCACACAGTCATGACGATTCTTCATGGCATGATTAATACATAGGCATTACATCTGATACAAGTAGACCAACATCCATCTGCATCTACTACTATTACTCCACCCCAAGACCGCTATCTAGCATGCATCTCAAAGTATTAAGTGCATAACAAACAAAGTAATGCTTGAGGCATGATGACATAATGTAGACAAAGTAAGATCAAACAATATGTTCGAACCCCGTCGTTATAACATTGTAGCAACAATACAAATATTTGCCTTGCAACTCCCCCTGTCATAGAGTAAGGACACCGCAGATTGAACCTACTACCAAGCGCCTCTCCCACTCAAGATAAATTGATCTAATTGGCCAAAAAAGATAGATAGATAGATCGAAGAGAAATAGAAGGCTATAAAATCACACATAGATTAATCTCAGAGAAGACTCAAATACTTACAATGAATAGTCTGATCATAAACTCATATTTCATCGGATCCCAACAAACACACCGCAAAAGTTTACATTGGATTGATCTCAGATGAGATCATTTTATTGAAGATCAAAAGAAAGAAAGAAAGAAAGAAAGAAAGAGCCATCTATCTACTACTATGGACCCGTAGGTCCAGTGGAAACTACTCACACATCATCATGGAGGAAACAAGGTTGATGAATATGGCCTCCGTGATGGATTCCCCATGTGGTAGAGTATCGGAAAAGGCATCTAGACGGGATCGCGGAAGAACAAAGGCTTGCGGCGGTGGAAGAATTGTTTTAGCTCAATGCGGTGATGGTTGCCGCCATTGTCGATGATGAAATCAATCTCCTCTCGGTCTGAGCGGATTGCAGGTCGTGGCGGTGGCACACACGCACAACCCTAACTGTCGTCTTGATCTCAAATCTCGTATATACCATTTTCAACCCTTCCACGCCGGCTCTTCTTAATCCGTCCAATCACGAGCTTCTCGATCCCTAGGAGGGCTCCCTCCAAGAACACAACACCACCATGCGCTGGCCCCATAGTGGGCGCTAACTATCTGTTGGGGAACGTAGCAGAATTTTAAAATTTTCTACGCATCACCAAGATCAATCTATGGAGTCATCTAGCAACGAGGGAGAGAGGAGTGCATCTACATACCCTTGTAGATCACGAGCGGAAGCGTTCAAGAGAACGGGGTTGATGGAGTCGTACTCGACGTGATTCAAATCACCGATGACCTAGTGCCGAACGGACGGCACCTCCGCGTTCAACACACGTACGGTTGGGAGACGTCTCCTCCTTCTTGATCCAGAAAGGGGAAATGAGAGGTTGATGAAGATCCAGCAGCACGACGGCGTGGTGGTGGAAGCAACTGCGATCTCGGCAGGGCTTCGCCAAGCGCTGGGAGACGGAGGAGTGTCACGGGAGGGAGAGGGAGAGGCCAGGGGCTTGGGTGCGTAGCCCTCCCTCCCCCCACTATATATAGGGTGCCTAGGGGGGAGGGGCGCCGCGCCGACCCTAGGAGATCCAATCTCCTAGGGGGGGCGACGGCCAAAGGGGGTGCTTTGCCCCCCAAGGCAAGGGTGGCGCCCCCACCCCTAGGGTTTCCAACACTAGGCGCAGGGGGAGGCCCAAGGGGGGCGCACCAGCCCACTAGGGGATGGTTCCCCTCCCACTTCAGCCCATGGGGCCCTCCGGGATAGGTGGCCCCACCCAGTGGACCCCCGGGACCCTTCTGGTGGTCCCGGTACAATACCGGTGACCCCCGAAACCTTCCTGATGGCCGAAACTGGACTTCCTATATATGAATCTTTACCTCCGGACCATTCCGGAACTCCTCGTGACGTCCGGGATCTCATCCGGGACTCCGAACAACTTTCAGGTTATCGTGTGCTAATATCTCTACAACCCTAGCATCACCGAACCTTAAGTGTGTAGACCCTACGGGTTCGGGAGACATGCAGACATGACCGAGAAGCCTCTCCGGTCAATAACCAACAGCGGGATCTGGATACCCATGTTGGCTCCCACAAGCTCCACGATGATCTCATCGGATGAACCACGATGTCGAGGATTCAATCAATCCGTATACAATTCCCTTTGTTAATCGATACGTTACTTGTCCGAGACTCGATCGTCGGTATCCCAATACCTTGTTCAGTCTCGTTACCGGCAAGTCACTTTACTCGTACCGTAATGCATGATCCCGTGATCAACCACTTGATCACATTGAGCTCATTATGATGATGCATTACCGAGTGGGCCCAGAGATACCTCTCCGTCATACGGAGTGACAAATCCTAGTCTCGATCCGTGCCAACCCAACAGACACTTTTGGAGATACCTGTAATGTACCTTTATAGTCACCCAGTTAGGTTGTGACGTTTGGCACACCCAAGGCACTCCTACGATATCTGGGAGTTGCAAAATCTCATGGTCTAAGGAAATGATACTTGACATTCAGAAAAGCTACAGCAAACGAACTACACGATCTTTGAGCTAAGCTTAGGATTGGGTCTTGTTCATCACATCATTCTCCTAATGATGTGATCCCGTTATCAATGACATCTAATGTCCATAGTCAGAAAACCATGACTATCCTTTGATCAACGAGCTAGTCAACTAGAGGCTCACTAGGGACGTGTTGTGGTCTATGTATTCACACATGTATTACGATTTCCGGATAACGCAATTATAGCATGAACAATAGACAATTATCATGAACAAAGAAATATAATAATAACCATTTTATTATTGCCTCTAGGGCATATTTCCAACAGTCTCCCACTGGCACTAGAGTCAATATTCTAGTTACATTGTGATGAATCGAACACCCATGCAGTTCTGGTGTTGATCATGTTTTGCTCTAGGGAGAGGTTTAGTCAACGGATCTGCTACATTCAGGTCCGTATGTACTTTACAAATCTCTATGTCTCCATTTTGAACACTTTCACGAATGGAGTTGAAGCGACGCTTGATATGCCTGGTCTTCCTGTGAAACCTGGGCTGCTTGGCAAGGGCAATAGCTCCAGTGTTGTCACAGAAGAGAGTCATGGGGCCCGACGCATTGGGTATGACTCCTAGGTCGGTAATGAACTCCTTCACCCAGACTGCTTCTTGTGCTGCCTCCGAGGCTGCCATGTACTCCGCTTCACATGTAGATCCCGCCACAACGCTTTGCTTGCAACTGCACCAGCTTACTGCCCCACCATTCAAAATATACACATATCCGATTTGTGACTTAGAGTCATCCAGATCTGTGTCGAAGCTAGCATCGACGTAACCCTTTACGACGAGCTCTTCGTCACCTCCATAAACGAGAAACATTTCCTTAGTCCTTTTCAGGTACTTCAGGATATTCTTGCCCGTTGTCCAGTGTTCCATATGCCGGGATTACTTTGGTACCTTCCTACCAAACTCATGGCAAGGTTTACATCAGGTCTGGTACACAACATAGCATACATGATAGACCCTATGGCCGAGGCATAGGGGACGACACTCATCTTTTCTCTGTCTTCTGCCGTGGTCGGGTATTGAGCCGTGCTCAATCTCGTACCTTGCAATACAGGCAAGAACCCCTTCATTGACTGATCCATTTTGAACTTCTTCAATATCTTGTCAAGGTACGTACTCTGTGAAAGACCAATGAGGCGTCTCGATCTATCTCTATAGATCTTGATGCCTAATATATAAGCAGCTTCTCCAAGGTCCTTCATTGAAAAACACTTGTTCAACTAGGCCTTTATGCTTTCCAAGAATTCCATATCATTTCCCATCAACAGTATGTCATCCACATACAATATGAGAAATGCTATAGAGCTCCCACTCATTTTCTTGTAAATGCAGGATTCTCCATAAGTCTGCATAAACCAAACGCTTTGATCATCTCATCAAACGAATGTTCCAACTCCGAGATGCTTGCACCAGCCCATAAATCGAGCGTTTGAGCTTGCAAACCTTGTCAGCATTCTTAGGATCGACAAAACCTTCCGGCTGCATCATATACAATTCTTCCTTAAGGAAACCATTAAGGAATGCCGTTTTGACGTCCATTTGCCATATCTCATAATCATAGAATGCGGCAATTGCTAACATGATTCAGACGGACTTCAGCTTCGCTACGGGTGAGAAAGTCTCATCGTAGTCAACCCCTTGAACTTGTCGATAACCCTTAGTGACAAGCCGAGCTTTATAGATGGTCACATTACCATCCGCGTCTGTCTTCTTCTTAAAGATCCATTTATTTTCTATGTCTCGCCGACCAACGGGCAAGTCAGTCAAAGTCCATACTTCGTTTTCATACATGGATCCTATCTCGGATTTCATGGCTTCCAGCCATTTGTTGGAATCCGGGCCCGCCATCACTTCTTCATAGTTCGAAGGTTCACCGTTGTCTAACAACATGATTTCCAAGACAGGGTTGCCGTACCACTCTGGTGCGGAACGTGTCCTTGTGGACCTATGAAGTTCAGTAGCAACTTGATCTGAAGTTTCATGATCATCATCATCAACTTCCCCTCTAGTCGGTGCAGGCACCTCAGGAACATTTTCTTGAGCTGCGCCACTTACCGATTCAAGAGGTAATACTTCATCAAGTTCTACCTTCCTCCCACTTATTTCTTTCAAGAGAAACTCTTTCTCTAGAAAGGACCCATTCTTGGCAACAAAGATCTTGCCTTCGGATCTGAGGTAGAAGGTATACCCAATAGTTTCTTTAGGGTATCCTATGAAGACGCATTTTTCCGATTTGGGTTCGAGCTTTTCAGGTTGAAGTTTCTTGACATAAGCATCGCATCCCCAAACTTTTAGAAACGACAGCTTAGGTTTCTTCACAAACCATAATTCATACGGTGTCGTCTCAACGGATTTCGACGGAGCCCTATTTAAAGTGAATGCGGCAGTCTCTAAAGCATAGCCCCAAAATGATAACGGTAAATCAGTAAGAGACATCATAGATCGCACCATATCTAATAGAGTGCGATTACGATGTTCGGACACACCATTACGCTGAGGTGTTCCAGGCGGCGTTACTTGTGAAACTATTCCACATTTTCTTAAGTGTGTGCCAAATTCGTGACTCAAGTATTCTCCCCCATGATCTGATCGCAAGAACTTGATTTTCCTATCACATTGATTCTCAACCTCACTCTGAAATTCCTTGAACTTTTCAAAGGTCTCAGACTTGTGTTTCATTAAGTAGACATACCCATATCTACTCAAGTCATCAGTGAGGGTGAGAACATAACGATAGCCACCGCGAGCCTCAACACTCATTGGACCGCACACATCAGTATATATGATTTCCAATAAGTTGGTTGCTCACTCCATTGTTCCTGAGAACGGAGTCTTGGTCATTTTACCCATGAGGCATGGTTCACACGTGTCAAATGATTCGTAATCAAGAGACTCTAAAAGTCCATCTGCATGGAGCTTCTTCATGCGTTTGACACCTATATGACCAAGGCGGCAGTGTCACAAGTATGTGGGACTATCATTATCAACCTTACATCTTTTGGTATTCACACTATGAATATGTGTAGCATTACGCTCAAGATTCATTAAGAATAAACCATTCACCATCGGAGCATGACCATAAAACATATCTCTCATATAAATAGAACAACCATTATTCTCGGATTTAAATGAGTAGCCATCTCGTATTAAACAAGATCCTGATACAATGTTCATGCTCAAAGCTGGCACTAAATAACAATTATTGAGGTTTAAAACTAATCCCGTAGGTAAATGTAGAGGTAGCGTGCCGACGGCGATCACATCGACCTTGGAACCATTCCCGACGCGCATCGTCACCTCGTCCTTCGACAGTCTCCGTTTATTCCGCAGCTCCTGCTTTGAGTTATAAATGTGAGCAACCGCACCGGTATGAAATACCCAGGAGCTACTGCGAGTACTGGTAAGGTACACATCAATTACATTTATATCATATATACCTTTAGTGTTGCCGGCCTTCTTGTCCGCTAAGTAATTGGGGCAGTTCCGCTTCCAGTGACCACTTCCCTTGCAATAAAAACACTCAATCTCGGGCTTGGGTCCATTCTTTGGTTTCTTCCCAACAGCTTGCTTACCGGGCGCGGCAACTCCCTTGTCGTCCTTCTTGAAGTTCATGGTTTTATTCACCATCAACACTTGATGTTCCTTTTTGACTTCTACCTCTGCTGATTTCAGCATTGAAAATGCTTCAGGAATGATCTTTTCCATCCCCTGCATATTGAAGTTCATCACAAAGCTCTTGTAGCTTGGTGGAAGCGACTGAAGGATTCTGTCAATGACCGCGTCATCCGGGAGATTAACTCCCAGCTGAGTCAAGCGGTTATGTAACCCAGACATTTTGAGTATGTGCTCACTGACAGAACTATTTTCCTCCATCTTACAGCTGAAGAACTTGTCGGAGACTTCATATCTCTCGACCCGGGCATGAGCTTGAAAAACCATTTTCATCTCTTCGAACATCTCATATGCTCTGTGTCTCTCAAAACGCTTTTGGAGCCCCGGTTCTAAGCCCTAAAGCATGCCGCACTGAACGAGGGAGTAATCATCAGCACGTGTCTGCCAAGCATTCGTAACGTCTTGGTTCTGTGGGACGGCTGCGTCACCTAGCGGTGCTTCTAGGACATAATCTTTCTTGGCAGCTATGAGGATGATCCTTAGGTTCCGGACCCAGTCCGTATAGTTGCTGCCATTGTCTTTCAGCTTGGTTTTCTCTAGGAACGCGTTGAAGTTGAGGAAAACGTGGGCCATTTGATCTACAAGACATATTGTAAAGATTTTAGACTAAGTTCATGATAATTAAGTTCATCTAATCAAATTATTCAATGAACTCCCACTCAGATAGACATCCCTCCAGTCATCTAAGTATAACATGATCCGAGTTAACTAGGCCGTGTCCGATCATCACGTGAGACGGACTAGTCAACATCGGTGAACATCTTCATGTTGATCGTATCTTCTATACGACTCATGCTCCACCTTTCAGTCTTCTATGTTCCGAGGCCATGTCTGTACATGCTAGGCTCGTCAAGTCAACCTAAGTGTATTGCGTGTGTAAATCTGGCTTACACCCATTGTATTCAAACGTTAGAATCTATCACACCCGATCATCACGTGGTGCTTCGAAACAACTAACCTTCGCAACGGTGCACAGTTAGGGGGAACACTTTCTTGAAATTATTACGAGGGATCATCTTATTTAAGCTACCGTCGTTCTAAGCAAATAAGATGTAAAACATGATAAACATCACATGCAATCAAATAGTGACATGATATGGCCAATATCATTTGCTCCTTTGATCTCCATCTTCGGGGCTCCATGATCATCGTTGTCACCGGCATGACACCATGATCTCCATCATCGTGTCTTCTTGAAGTTGTCACATCAACTATTACTTCTACTACTATGGCTAACGGTTTAGCAATAAAGTAAAGTAATTACATGACGTTTATGTTGACACGCAGGTCATAAATAAATTAAGACAACTCCTATGGCTCCTGCCGGTTGTCATACTCATCGACATGCAAGTCGTGATTCCTACTACAAGAACATGATCAATCTCATACATCACATATATCATTCATCATTCATCACAACCTTTGGCCATATCACATCACAAAACACTTGCTGCAAAAACAAGTTAGACATCCTCTAATTGTTGCAAGTTTTTACGTGGCTGCTATAGGTTTTTAGCAAGAACATTTCTTACCTACGCCAAAACCACAACGTGAATTGCCAATTTCTATTTACCCTTTATAAGGACCCTGTTCATCGAATCCGATCCGACTAAAGTGGGAGAGACAGACACCCGCCAGCCACCTTATGCAATTAGTGCATGTCAGTCGGCGGAACCGGTCTCATGTAAGCGTACGTGTAAGGATGGTCCGGGCCGCTTCATCCCACGATGTCGCCGAATCAAGATAAGACTAGTAACGGCAAGCAAATTGACAATATCGACGCCCACAACTACTTTGTGTTCTACTCGTGCATAGTAACTACGCATAGACCTAGCTCATGATGCCACTGTTGGGTAACGTAGCAGAATTTTAAAATTTTCTACGCATCACCAAGATCAATCTATGGAGTCATCTAGCAATGAGGGAGAGAGGAGTGCATCTACATACCCTTGTAGATCACGAGCGGAAGCGTTCAAGAGAACGGGGTTGATGGAGTCGTACTCAACGTGATTCAAATCACTGATGACCTAGTGCCGAACGGACGGCACCTCCGCGCTCAACACACGTACGGTTGGGAGACATCTCCTCCTTCTTGATCCAGCAAGGGGAAAGGAGAGGTTGATGAAGATCCAGCAGCACGACGGCGTGGTGGTGGAAGCAACGGTGATCTCGACAGGGCTTCGCCAAGCGCTGGGAGACGGAGGAGTGTCACGGGAGGGAGAGGGAGAGGCCAGGGGCTTGGGTGCGCAGCCCTCCCTCCCCCCCACTATATATAGGGTGCCTAGGGGGGGCGCCGGCCCTAGGAGATCCAATCTCCTAGAGGGGGCGGCCAAAGGGGGTGCCTTGCCCCCCAAGGCAAGAGTGGCACCCCCACCCCTAGGGTTTCCAACACTAGGCGCAGGGGGAGGCCCAAGGGGGGCGCACCAGCCCACTAGGGGCTGGTTCCCCTCCCACTTCATCTCATGGGGCCCTCCGGGATAGGTGGCCCCACCCGGTGGAACCCCGGGACCCTTCCGGTGGTCCCGGTACAATACCGGTGACCCCTGAAACCTTCCCGATGGCCGAGACTGAACTTCTTATATATGAATCTTTACCTCCGGACCATTCTGGAACTCCTCGTGACGTCCGGGATCTCATTCGGGACTCCGAACAACTTTCGGGTTACCATGTGCTAATATCTCTACAACCCTAGCGTCACCGAACCTTAAGTGTGTAGACCCTACGGGTTCGGGAGACATGCAGACATGACCGAGAAGCCTCTCCGGTCAATAACCAACAGCGGGATCTGGATACCCATGTTGGCTCCCACAAGCTCCACGATGATCTCATCGGATGAACCACGATGTCGAGGATTCAATCAATCCGTATACAATTCCCTTTGTCAATCGGTACGTTACTTGTCCGAGACTCGATCGTCGGTATCCCAATACCTTGTTCAGTCTTGTTACCGGCAAGTCACTTTACTCGTACCGTAATGCATGATCCCGTGATCAACCACTTGATCACATTGAGCTCATTATGATGATGCATTACCGAGTGGGCCCAGAGATACCTCTCCGTCATACGGAGTGACAAATCCCAGTCTCGATTCGTGCCAACCCAACAAACACTTTCGGAGATACCTGTAATGTACCTTTATAGTCACCCAGTTACGTTGTGACGTTTAGCACACCCAAGGCACTCCTACGGTATCCGGGAGTTGCACAATCTCATGGTCTAAAGAAATGATACTTGACATTCAGAAAAGCTACAGCAAACGAACTACATGATCTTTGAGCTAAGCTTAGGATTGGGTCTTGTCCATCACATCATTCTCCTAATGATGTGATCCCGTTATCAATGACATCTAATTTCCATAGTCAGGAAACCATGACTATCATTTGATCAACGAGCTAGTCAACTAGAGGCTCACTAGGGACGTGTTGTGGTCTATGTATTCACACATGTATTACGATTTCCGGATAACACAATTATAGCATGAACAATAGACAATTATCATGAACAAAGAAATATAATAATAACCATTTTATTATTGCCTCTAGGGCATATTTCCAACAGTATCGTGGTTTTGTCACGGCAGATGTCCGTGTGAGAGAAGTAAGTCGTGAGGCCATCATTGCTATGTGATGACTTGAACGGGGTTGGTGATACATCTCCAACGTATCTATAATTTTTGATTGTTCGATGCTATTATATTATCTGTTTTTTGATGTTTTATATGCATTATTATGCTATTTTATATTCTTTTTGGGACTAACTTATTAACCTAGAGCCCAGTGCCAGTTTCTGTTTTTCCTTGTTTTTGAGTTTTCCAGAAAAGGAATATCAAAGAGAGTCCAAACGGAATAAAACTTCATGATGATTTTTGTTGGACCAGAAAACACCCAGAGGACTTGGAGTCCAAGCCAGAAGAGTCATGAGGCGACAGTAAGGGTGGATGGCGCGCCCTAGGGGGGGCCCTACCTTGTGGGCCCCTCAGGACTCCTCTGACCTACCTCTTCGTCCTATAAATTCACATATATTCCAAAACTCTTAGGGGGAGCCACGAAACCACTTTTCCGCTGCTGCAACCTTCTATACCCGTGAGATCCCATCTTGGGGCCTTTCCCGACAATCTGCCAGAGGGGATTCAATCATGGAAGGCTTCTACATAAACCCTATTGCCCTTCCGATGAAGCGTGAGTAGTTTACCTCAGACCTACAGGACCATTGCTAGTAGCTAGATGGCTTCTTCTCTCTCTTTGATTCTCAATACCATGTTCTCCTCGATGTTTATGGAGATCTATCTGATGTAATCTTATTTTACAATGCGTTTGTGGAGATCCGATGAATTGTGGATTTATGATCAGATTATCTATGAATATTATTTGAATCTTCTCTGAATTCTTATATCCATGATTTGATATCTTTATATTTCTCTTCGAATTATCGATTTGGTTTGGCCAACTAGATTGGTATTTCTTGCAATCAATAGATGCTTAGGTTTGGGTTCAATCTTGCGGTGTCCTCACCTAGTGACAAGGTAGGGGTAGCGAGGCACGTATTTTTATTGTTGCCATCAAGGATAAAAAGATGTAGTTTTCATCATATTGCTTGAGTTTATCCCTCTACATCATGTCATCTTACTTAAGGCGTTACTCCGTTCTTTATGAACTTAATACTCTAGATGCATGCTGGATAGAGGTCGATGTGTGGAGTAATAGTAGTAGGTGCAGGCAGGAGTCGGTCTACTTGACATGGACGTGATGCCTATATGCATAATCATTGCCTTGGATAACGTCATAACTTTGCGCTTTTCTATCAATTGCTCGACAGTAATTTTTTCACCCACAGTATTATTTGCCTTCATGAGAGAAGCCTCTACTGAAACCTATGGCCCCATGTCTATTTTTCTATCGTAGTTGTTTGAGATCTAATATTTTGCAATCTTTTATTTTCAGACCTATAAACCCAAAAACCCAAAAATATTAGTTATCTTTTATTTAGTTTATCTATCTCTATCAAATCTCACCTTTGCAATTGACCGTGAAGGGATTGGCAACCCCTTTATCGTGTTGGGTGCAAGTGTTTGATTGTTTATGCAGGTGCATAGATTGGGGACTTGCTTGTACATCCTACTGGATCGATACCTTGGTTCTCTAACTGAGGGAAATACTTATCTCTACTTTGCTGCATCACCCTTTCCTCTTCAAGGAAAAAACCAACGCAAGCTTAAGAAGTAGCAGTTGGTCAGAATCGAGAGACAGGAGTTTACCTAGGTCCGACCACTTGTGATGGAGGTAAAAGCCTACTCCTACTTGATTAAAGGCCTACCTAGCTCTCGAGGTATTCTTACTTGTCTATCTCTAATCACATGTCCCTTTGGACACCCTAGGAAGCCACTGTTGGGGATCGTTGCAGAAATTAAAATTTTCTATGCATCACCAAGATCAATCTATGGTTTATATATTAGTCGGTCCTGGGGTTTATGATAAGTTTCCGGGTTCTACCCGCAATCATAGTCCTACTCTAAATCTTCTAAACCTTTAGTGTCTTCCAAGTTAGGTGGACTCCTTATGGTGTTAGTACTCCCATAAGCCGGCACCGGCTCTCCTAAGTCGGGTACATCTTCCTTCGGCCTGGTAAGGCCGACTTTGGACACTTTACAAACAACCCACCCTTTAACCATCTGGACCTAGCGGGTCTTAATCTTCCTACTCGGGTTCCTTCCAGGCCCCAGCCCATAGTGAACCGGCCCAAGTAGTTTCCTAGATAACCAAGTTATGGGCCTGTTGGTCTAGTCGGGTCATATCTTGGGCTACCGGGTCATATCGCGGGTAATTCTCCCGACAAGACCTCTCTTGGGGGTTTCTGGATATATGAGAATTTATAGTGCGAGAATTAGTTCAAACAGAGCAACGAGTGGGCTACAAGGCATAAGGGCGCGCCCCTGAGTTGTGGCTCCCTCGTATGGCTTATGGCCTTCTCCCAGAACTTCCAAGGTCTCTTTTTTCCAGAAAAAATTCGTCAAAAAGTTTCATCGCGTTTGGACTTCGTTTGGTATGGATTTTTTGGAAAACCAAAAACAAGCAAAAAAGAGAAACTCGCACTGGGCACTGAGTTAATAGGTTAGTTCCCAAAAATGATATAAAATGGCATATAAAGCATATAGGATTGATAATATAATATCATGAAATAATAAAAAAATTATAGATACGTCGGAGACGTATCAGCTGCTATAATAGGGGCTTCTATAACTTATAGGTGATATAAATGTTTGCCTGTCCACTAAACTAGGCTCCCCAAGAGTACCTGGAGGTCGAGTTCATGAAGGTATGAATAGTTTATACATAGCGCACACTTCATAAATGCTCATTCGAGTGTGCGCAAGAGATGTGGCATGTTGCATTATATGGTCCCATTGTGTTATAAACTCATGCTTTGGTGTTGCCTAGAGACCGGATAGTATGCATATTTATCTCCCATGTAAGGAAACTTGCAAATTGTTTATGTCACCTTGCAGAGGGGGTGCAATGAAGCAAATAGTCAGGATTTGCATGTACATGATGTTAGGGACAACTTTATGGAGCCTTGCAAGAGGTGGAGTGATACGTCTCCAACGTATCTATAATTTGTGATTGTTCCATGCTATTATATATTCTGTTTTGGATGTTTAATGGGCTTATTTATACACTTTTATATTTTTTTGGGACTAACCTATTAACCGGAGGCCCAGCACAAATTGCTGTTTTTTTGCCTATTTCAGTGTTTCGCAGAAAAAGAATATCAAACTGAGTCCAAACGGAATGAAACCTTCGGGAGCATGATTTTTGGAACAAACGTGATCCAGAGGACTTGGAGTGGACATCAAGCAATCAACGAGGAGGCCACAAGACAGGGGGCGCGCCCTCCACCCTCGTGGGCCCCTCATGGCTCCACCGACCTACTTCTTCCTCCTTTATATACCTACGTACCCTGAAAACATCGGAGAGCACCACGAAAACCTAATTCCACCGCCGCAACCTTCTGTACCCAAGAGATCCCATCTTGGGGCCTTTTCCGGAGCTCCGCCGGAGGGGGCATTGATCACGGAGGGCGTCTACATCAACTCCATGGCCCCTCCGATGATCTGTGAGTAGTTTACCTCAGACCTTCGGGTCCATAGTTATTAGCTAGATGGCTTCTTCTCTCTTTTTGGATCTCAATACAAAGTTCTCCCCCTCTCTTGTGGAGATCTATTCGATGTAATCTTCTTTTGCGGTGTGTTTGTTGAGACCGATGAATTGTGGGTTTATGATCAAGTTTATCTATGAACAATATTTGAATCTTCTCTTAGTTCTTTTATGTATGATTGGTTATCTTTGCAAGTCGCTTCGAATTATCAGTTTGGTTTGGCCTACTAGATTGATATTTCTTGCAATGGGAGAAGTGCTTAGCTTTAGGTTCAATCTTGCGGTGTCCTTTCCAAGTGACAGTAGGGGCAGCAAGGCACGTATTGTATTGTTTCCATCGAGGATAACAAGATGGGGTTTATTTCATATTGCATGAGTTTATCCCTCTACATCATGTCCTCTTGCTTAAAGCGTTACTCTGTTCTCTTGAACTTAATACTCTAGATGCATGCTGGATAGCGGTCGATGTGTGGAGTAATAGTAGTAGATGCAGGCAGGAGTCGGTCTACTTGTCACAGACGTGATGCCTATATACATGATCATACCTAGATATTCTCATAACTATGCTCAATTCTGTCAATTGCTCAACAGTAATTTGTTTACCCGCTGTGAATACTTATGCTCTTGAGATAAGCCACTAGTGAAACCTATGGCCCCCGTTGCTGGGGAGGTAATCTCTTTGGATCTCAATACAAAGTTCTCCTCGATTCTCTTGGAGATCTATTTGATGTAATCTTCTTTTGCGGTGTGTTTGTCGAGATCCGATGAATTGTGGGTTTATGATCAAGATTATCTATGAACATTATTTGAATCTTCTCTGAATTCTTTTATGTATGATTGGTTATCTTTGCAAGTCTCTTCGAATTATCAGTTTGGCTTGGCCTACTAGATTGATCTTTCTTGCAATGGGAGAAGTGCTTAGCTTTGGGTTCAATCTTGCGGTGCTCGATCCCAGTGATAGAAAGGGAAACGACACGTATTGTATTGTTGCCATCGAGGATAAAAAGATGGGGTTTGTATCATATTGCATGAGTTTATCCCTCTACATCATGTCATCTTGCTTAAAGCGTTACTCCGTTCTTATGAACTTAATACTCTAGATGCATGCTGGATAGCGGTCGATGTGTGGAGTAATAGTAGTAGATGCAGGCAGGAGTCGGTCTACTTGTCACAGACGTGATGCCTATATACATGATCATACCTAGATATTCTCATAATTATTCGCTTTTCTATCAATTGCTCGACAGTAATTCGTCCACCCACCGTAATACTTATGTTATCTTGAGAGAAGCCACTAGTGAAACCTATGGCCCCCGGGTCTATCTTTCATCATACAAGTTTCCAATCTATTTTATTTTGCAATCTTTACTTTCAATCTATATCATAAAATACCAAAAGTATTTATCTTATTATTATCTCTATCAGATCCCACTCTTGCAAGTGGACGTGAAGGGATTGACAACCCCTTTATCGCGTTGGTTGCGAGGTTCTTATTTGTTTGTGTAGGTACGAGGTGACTCGCGTGTGGTCTCCTTCTAGATTGATACCTAGGTTCTCAAAAACTAAGGGAAATACCTACGCTGCTTTGTTGCATCACCCTTTCATCTTCAAGGAAAAACTAACGCATGCTCAAGAGGTAGCAAGAAGGATTTCAGGCGCTGTTGCCGGGGAGATCTACGCCAAGTCAAGACATACGCCGTTTTATTCGCCCTCTTTTCCTTTCGCCCTCTCTTTCCGTTCGCTTTTTCTTCGCTTGTTTGCTGTGTGTTGGATTGCTTGCTTGTCACGATGGCTCAAGATAATACTAAATTGTGTGACTTTTCCAATACCAACAATAATGATTTTATTAGCACTCCGATTGCTCCTCTTACCGATGATGAATCTTGTGAGATTAATACTGCTTTGCTGAATCTTGTCATGAAAGATCTGTTTTCTGGCCTTCCTAGTGAAGATGCCGCTACCCATCTAAACAACTTTGTTGATTTATGTGATATGCAAAAGAAGAAAGATGTGGATAATGACATTGTTAAACTTAAGCTATTTTCGTTTTTGCTTAGAGATCGTGCCAAAGCTTGGTTTTCGTCTTTGCCTAAAAATAGTATTGATTCATGGAATAACTGCAAAGATGCTTTTATCTCTAAGTATTTTCCTCCCACTAAGATCATCTCTCTTAGAAACGAGATTATGAATTTTAAGCAACTTGATCATGAGCATGTTGCACAATCTTGGGATAGGATGAAATTAATGATATGTAATTGCCCTACACATGGTTTGAATTTATGGATGATTATACAAAAAATTTATGCTGGATTGAATTTGGTTCTAGAAATCTTTTAGATTCGGCTGCGGGAGGCACTTTTATGGAAATCACTTTAGGAGAAGCTACCAAACTCCTAGATAATATTATGGTTAATTATTCTCAACGGCACACTGAAAGATCTACTAGTAAAAAGGTGCATGCAATTGAAGAGATTAATGTTTTGAGTGGAAAGATGGATGAACTTATGAAATTGTTTGCTAATAAGAGTGCTCCTACTGATCCTAATAATATGCCTTTGTCTACTTTTATTGAGAATAATAATGAATCTATGGATGTGAATTTTGTTGGTAGGGACAATTTTGGTAACAACACGTATAGAGGTAATTTTAATTCTAGGCCGTTTCCTAGTAATTCCTCTAATAATTATGGTAATTCCTACAACAATTCTTATGAAAATTATAATAATATTCCCTCTTATTTTGAATCTAATATTAAAGAATTTATTAGTTTGCAAAAGAGTTTCAATGCTTTGATTGAAGAAAAATTGCTTAAGAATGATGAATTGGCTAGGAACATGGATAGATTTTCTCTTGATGTTGATTCTTTGAAACTTAGATCTATTCCACCTAAGCATGATATCAATGAGTCTCTCAAAGCCACGAGAATTTCCATTGATGAGTGCAAATAAAGAACTGCTAGGATGTGTGCTAAGAAAGATTGCTTTGTGAAGGCGTGTTCTTCTAGTTTTGATGAAAATAAAGATGAAGATTTAAAAGTAATTGATGTGTACCCTATTAAATCCTTGTGTTGCAATATGAATCTTGATAATGATGGGACTGGAGATGAGTCAACTTTAGTTAGAAGGCGTCCCAAAAATTCGGAGTTTTTAGATCTTGATGCAAAAATTTGGTAAAAGTGGGATTGAAGAGGTTAAAACTTTTAATAGCAATGAACCCACTATCTTGGATTTCAAGGAATTTAATTATGATAATTGCTCTTTGATAGATTGTATTTCCTTGTTGCAATCCGTGCTAAGTTCTCCTCATGCTTATAGTCAAAATAAAGCTTTTACTAAACATATCGTTGATGCTTTGATGCAATCTTACGAAGAAAAACTTGAGTTGGAAGTTTCTATCCCTAGAAAACTTCATGATGAATGGGAACCTACAATTAAAATTAAAATTAAAGATCATGAATGCTAGACTTTGTGTGATTTGGGTGCTAGTGTTTCCACGATCCCAAAAACTTTGTGTGGTTTGATAGGTTTCCGTGAATTTGATGATTGTTCTTTAAACTTGCACCTTGCGGATTCCACTATTAAGAAACCTATGGGAAGAATTAATGATGTTCTTATTATTGCAAATAGAAATTATGTGCCCGTAGATTTCATTGTTCTTGATATAGATTGCAATCCTTCATGTCCTATTATTCTTGGTAGACCTTTCCTTAGAACGATTGGTGCAATTATTGATATGAAGGAAGGGAATATTAGATTCCAATTTCCGTTAAGGAAAGGCATGGAACACTTCCCTAGAAAGAAAATTAAATTACCATATGACTCTATTATGAGAGCCATTTATGGATTGCCTACCAAAGATGGCGATACCTAGATCTATCCTCGCTTTTATGCCTAGCTAAGGGCGTTAAACGATAACGCTTGTTGGGAGGCAACCCAATTTTATTTTTATTTATTTCTTTTTGTTCTTGTTTAGTAATAAATAATTTATCTAGCCTCTGTTTTGGTTGTGTTTTTTGTGTTTAATTAGTGTTTGTGCCAAGTAGAACCGTTGGGAAGACTTGGGGAAAGTCTTCTTGATCTTGGTGTAAAAAACAGAAACTTTAGCGCTCACGAGAATTGCTGCAACTTTTTATTGGAGAGTTATATTTAGTTAATTCTTTTTGAAGATGATTAATAGATAAATTCCTCACGTCCAGAAAATTATTTTAGAATTTTTGGGGTTCCAGAAGTTTGCGTTAGTTACAGATTACTACAGACTGTTCTGTTTTTGACAGTTTCTGTTTTTCGTGTGTTGTTTGCTTATTTTGATGAATCTATGGCTAGTAATGAAGTTTATAAACCATATATAAGTTGTAATAAAGTAGGTTTAACACCAATATAAATAAATAATGAGTTCATTACAGTACCTTGAAGTGGTGTTTTGTTTTCTTTCGCTAATGGAGCTCACGAGATTTTCTTGTTAAGTTTTGTGCTGTGTAGTTTTCAAGTTTTGGGTAAAGATTTGATGGATTATGGAACAAGGAGTGGCAAGAGCCTAATCTTGGGGATGCCCAAGGCACCCCAAGGTAAAATCCAAGGGCACCAAAAATCCTAAGCTTGGGGATGCCCCGAAAGGCATCCTCTCTTTTGTCTTCGTTCATCGGTAACCTTACTTGGAGCTATATTTTTATTCGCCACATGATATGTGTTTTGCTTGGAGCGTCTTGTATGATTTGAGTCTTTGCTTTTTAGTTTACCACAATCATCCTTTCTGTACACACCTTTTGAGAGAGACACACATGAATCGAAATTTATTAGAATACTCTATATGCTTCACTTCTATCTTTTGAGCTATATAGTTTTTTCTCTAGTGCTTCACTTATATCGCTTAGAGCATGGTGGTGGTTTCATTTTATAGAAATAATTGATCTCTCATGCTTCACTTATATTATTTTGAGAGTGCTTTAGAACAGCATGGTGATTTGCTTTTAGGAATAATAAAAAACTTTCATATAAGTGCATTGAATACTAAGAGAAGTTTTATACTTGATGATTGTTTTGAGATATGGAGATAGTGATATTAAGGTTATGCTAGTTGAGTAGTTGTGAATTTGAGAAATACTTGTGTTGAAGTTTGCAAGTCCCGTAGCATGCACATATGGTAAACATTGTGTAACAAATTTGAAACATGAGGTGTTATTTGATTATCTTCCTTATGAGTGGTGGTCGGGGACGAAATATGGTCCTTTCCTACCAATCTATCCCCCTAGGAGCATGCGCGTAATACTTGGTTTTTGATGACTTGTAGATTTTCGCAATAAGTATGTGAGTTCTTTATGACTAATGTTGAGTCCATGGATTATACGCACTCTCATGCTTACATCATTGCTAGCATCTTTGGTACAGTGCATTGCCCTTTCTCACCTTGAGAGTTGGCGCGAACTTCGCCGGTGCATCCAAACCCCGTGATACGATACGCTCTATCACACATAAACCTCCTTATATCTTCCTCAAAACAGCCACCATACCTACCTATTATGGCATTTCCATAGCCATTCTAAGATATATTGCCATGCAACTTTCCACCGTTTCGTTTATTATGACACACATCATCATTGTCATATTGCCTTGCATGATCATGTAGTTGACATCGTATTTGTGGCAAAGCCACCGTTCATAATTCTTTCATACATGTCACTCATGAGTCATTGCACATCCCGGTACACCGCCGGAGGCATCCATATAGAGTCATATTTTGTTCTAGTATCGAGTTGTAATCATTGAGTTGTAAATAAATAGAAGTGTGATGATCATAATTAATAGAGCATTGTCCCAAAAGAAAGAAAAAAGAAGAAGAGAAAGGCCAAAAATATAAAATAAAATAAAAAGGGGCAATGCTACTATCCTTTTTCCACAATTGTGCTTCAAAGTAGCACCATGATCTTTATGATAGAGAGTCTCTTGTTTTGTCATTTTCATATACTAGTGGGAATTTTTTATTATAGAACTTGGCTTGTATATTCCAACAATGGGCCTCCTCAAGTGCCCTAGGTCTTCGTGAGCAAGCAAGTTGGATGCACACCCACTTAGTTTCTTTTGTTGAGCTTTCATACATTTATAGCTCTACTGCATCCGTTGCATGGCAATCCCTACTCCTTGCATTGACATCAATTGATGGGCATATCCCTAGCCCATTGATTAGCCGCATCAATGTGAGACTTTCTCCTTTTTTGTCTTCTCCACATAACCCCTTCATTATATTGCGTGAAAGTTGAAAAAAGTTTGAGACTAAAGTATCCATGGCTCATAGTGCTATATCCATGGCTCATGCTCATGTATTGCGTGAAAGTTGAAAAAAGTTTGAGACTAAAGTATGAAACAATTGCTTGGCTTGTCATCGGGGTTGTGCATGATGAGAGCATTCTTGTGTGACGAAAATGGAGCATGACCAAACTATATGATTCTGTAGGGACGAACTTTCTTTGGCCATGTTATTTTGAGAAGACATGATTGCTTAGTTAGTATGCTTGAAGTATTATTATTTTTATATCAATATTAAACTTTTATCTTGAATCTTTCGGATCTGAACATTCATGCCACAATAAAGAAAATTACATTGAGAAATATGTTAGGAAGCATTCCACATCAAAAATTCTGTTTTTATCATTTACCTACTCAAGGACGAGCAGGAATTAAGCTTGGGGATGCTTGATACGTCTCCAACCTATCTATAATTTTTGATTGTTCCATGCTATTATATATTCCGTTTTGGATGTTTAATGGGCTCATTTATACACTTTTATATTATTTTTGGGACTAATCTATTAACCGGAGGCCCAGCCCAAATTGCTGTTTTTTGCCTATTTCAGTGTTTCACAAAAAAAGAATATCGAACGGAGTCCAAACGGAAATAAACCTTTGGGAGCGTGATTTTTGGAACAAACGTGATCCAGAGGACTTGGAGTGGACGTCAAGCAATCAACAAGGAGGCCACGAGGCAGGGGGGCGCCTACCCCCTGGGTGCAACCTCCACCCTCGTGGCCCCCTCGTGACTCCACCGACCTACTTCCTCCTCCTATATATACCTACGTACCCTGAAAACATCGGAGAGCACCATGAAAACCTAATTCTACCGCCGCAACTTTCTGTACCCAAGAGATCCCATCTCGGGGCCTTTTCCGGAGCTCCGCTGGAGGGGGCATTGATCACGGAGGGCCTTGCTACCTCTTGAGCACTTGCGTTGGTTTTCCCTTGAAGAGGAAAGGGTGATGCAACAGAGTAGCGTAAGTATTTCCCTTAGTTTTTGAGAACCAAGGTATCAATCCAGTAGGAGGCCACGCACGATTCCCTCGTACCTACAAAAAAAAAAAATCCTCGCAACCAACACGATAAGGGGTTGTCAATCCCTACACGGTCACTTACGAGAGTGAGATCTAATAGATATGATAAGATAATATTTTTTGTATTTTTATTATAAAGATGCAAAGTAAAATAAAAGGCAAAGGAAATAACTAAGTATTGGAAGATTAATATGATGGAAGATAGACCCGGGGGCCATAGGTTTCACTAGTGGCTTCTCTCGAGAGCATAAGTATTCACGGCGGGTAAACAAATTATTGTTGAGCAATTGACAGAATTGAGCATAGTTATGAGAATATATAGGTATGATCATGTATATAGGCATCACGTCCGAAACAAGTAGACCTACTCCTGCCTGCATCTACTACTATTACTCCACACATCGACCGCTATCCAGCATGCATCTAGAGTATTAAGTTAAGAGAACAGAGTAACGCTTTCAGCAAGATGACATGATGTAGAGGGATAAACTCATGCAATATGAAATAAACACTGTCGGTGTCAAAACTGGCGGATCTCGGGTAGGGGGTCCCGAACTGTGCGTCTAGGCCGGATGGTAACAGGAGGCAAGGGACACGAAGTTTTACCCAGGTTCGGGTCCTCTTGATGGAGGTAAAACCTTACGTCCTGCTTGATTAATGTTGATGATATGGGTAGTACAAGAGTAGATCTACCACGAGATCGGAGAGGCTAAACCCTAGAAGCTAGCCTATGGTATGATTGTTGTTCTGTATGTTGTCCTACGGACTAAAACCCTCTGGTTTATATAGACACCGGAGAGGGTTAGGGTTACACAAAGTCGGTTACAATGGTAGGAGATCTATATATCCGTATCGCCAAGCTTGCCTTCCACGCCAAGGAAAATCCCTTCCAGACACGGGACGAAGTCTTCAATCTTGTATCTTCATAGTCCAGGAGTCCAGCAGAAGGTATAGTCCGGCCATCCGGACACCCCCTAATCCAGGACTCCCTCAGTAGCCCCTGAACCAGGCTTCAATGACGACGAGTCCGGCGCGCAGATTGTCTTCGGCATTGCAAGGCGGGTTCCTCCTCCAAGTACTTCATAGAATATTTTGAACACAAAGATAGTTTCCGGCTCTGCAAAATAAGTTTCCACATATTTCCATAGAGAGAATAATATTTACACAAATCTAATCTGCTGATGTATTCCGTAGTGTGACATCGCACCATGACCAAGCCTTTATTCGAATCGTTTTATTGTCCCACCTCAGCGTGTCATGCGAGGCGGTTTCCTTGGCACGTCTCGTCGAAGCAGAGAACATGTCCCCTTATTCCGGGATTCTCATCAATACGGGCGTGGGTAACCCAACCATGCCATTGATTACGGCGCTTGGAGATAAGCGAGTTCTACCAGGCTGGTGGGGACACGCAGTTGCGTCCACCCATATAAGGGGATAAGGATCCACCTTTTCACCTACGCCTTCTTCCTCCTTTGCCTATCCATTTTCGCGCACTCGAGCTCCAGCGCCCAAGTCCGCACTCCCCACCTCAACCTTTTCCAGCTATGTCCGGAGAGGGAGGCAAGTGGATGGTCTCCTCCGTCACGAAGGGACACATCAAAAAACTGAGGAAGGCTGGATACTTGTCTAACGACATCGCGTACCGGCTTCCTGAAGAGGGGCAGCTCCTCCCCACCCCAAGGCCCATGAGAGAGTAGTGTTCCTTCCCCACTTCCTCCGCGGACTGGGCTTTCCTATCCACCCATTCGTCCGGGGACTCATGTTCTACTATGGCCTGGATTTCCATGATCTGGCCCCGAACTTCATCCTCAACATCTCGGCGTTTATCGTCATGTGCGAGGCTTTCCTCCGCATCCGCCCCCATTTCAGCCTATGGCTCAAGACTTTCAATGTCAAGCCGAAGGTGGTGCGCGGCAACCAGGCGGAGTGTGGAGGCGCCATGGTGGGCAAGATGCCCAACGTCTTATGGCTCGAGGGCTCCTTTGTGGAGACCATGAAGGGGTGGCAATCGGGGTGGTTTTACATCACCGAGCCGCGTGACCCTGAGTGGGTCGCAGCCCCCGAGTTCCGGCCCGGACCCCCAACGCAGCTCTCGTCCTGGAAAGAGACGGGCCTGTCGTGGGGCAGCAAAGAAGAGGTGACTGGACTGCAAACATTTATCCAAACCCTGGTGAACAAGCAGCTCAAGCTTGTCAACGTAGTCCAGGTTATGCTCATCCGCCGGATCCTCCCGTGTCAACAACGGGCCTTCAATCTGTGGAAGTTCAACCCGGCGCAGCACCGAACTCTGAGCAGGCTCTTCGACATGACGTACGAAGATGCCTGGAAGGTGCTTCTCAAGGGCGCCGAGGCTCCCGCATCCGCTACCGAGGATCGCGGATTCAGCGCGCAGCGTCACGCTAGCTGTTGGGGAACGTAGTAATTTCAAAAAATTTCCTATGCACACGCAAGATCATGGTGATGGATAGCAACGAGAGGGGAGAGTGTGATCTACGTACCCTTGTAGATCGACAACGGAAGCGTTTGGTTGATGTAGTCGTACGTCTCCACGGCCCGACCGATCAAGCACCAAAACTACGGCACCTCCGAGTTCTAGGCACGCGTTCAGCTCGATGACGCTCCCCGGGCTCCGATCCAGCAAAGCTTTGGGGAGAAGTTCCGTCAGCACGACGGCGTGGTGACGATCTTGATGTTCAACCGTCGCAGGGCTTCGCCTAAGCTCCGCTACAATATGACCGAGGTGTAATATCGTGGAGGGGGGCACCGCACACCGCTAAGGAACGATCACGAAGATCAATTTATTTCTATGGGGTGCCCCCTGCCCCCGTATATAAAGGAGTGGAGGAGGGGAGGACCGGCCCTCTCTATGGCGTGCCCTAGGGAGTCCTACTCCCACCGGGAGTAGGATTCCCCTTTTCCTAGTCCAACTAGGATTCCTTCCATGTAGTAGGAGTAGGAGACAAGGAAGGGGAAAGGAGAAGGGAAGGAAGGAGGGGGTGCAGCCCCTCCCCCTAGTCCAATTCGGACTAGGCCTTCGGGGCGCGCGCGGCCTGCCCTAGGCAGCCCCTCTCTCTTTCCCGTATGGCCCAATAAGGCCCAATACTTTCCCCCCGTATTCCCGTAACTCCCCGGTACTCTGAAAAATACCCGAATCACTCGGAACCTTTCCGATGTCCGAATATAGTCGTCCAATATATCGATCTTTACGTCTCGACCATTTCGAGACTCCTCGTCATGTCCCCGATCTCATCCGGGACTCCGAACTCCTTCGGTACATCAAAACTCATAAACTCACAATATAACTGTCATTGAAACCTTAAGCGTGCGGACCCTACGGTTCGAGAACAATGTAGACATGACCGAGACACGTCTCCGGTCAATAACCAATAGCGGGACCTGGATGCCCATATTGGCTCCTACATATTCTACGAAGATCTTTATCGGTCAGACCGCATAACAACATACGTTGTTCCTTTTGTCATCGGTATGTTACTTGCCTGAGATTCGATCGTCGGTATCCAATACCTAGTTCAATCTCGTTACCGGCAAGTCTCTTTACTCTTTTCGTAATACATCATCCCGCAACTAACTCATTAGTTGCAATGCTTTCAAGGCTTAAGTGATGTGCATTACCGAGAGGGCCCAGAGATACTTCTCCGACATTCGGAGTGACAAATCCTAATCTCGAAATACGCCAACCCAACATGTACCTTTGGAGACACCTGTAGAGCTCCTTTATAATCACCCAGTTACGTTTTGACGTTTGGTAGCACACAAAGTGTTCCTCCGGCAAACGGGAGTTGCATAATCTCATAGTCATAGGAACATGTATAAGTCATGAAGAAAGCAATGGTAACATACTAAACGATCGGGTGCTAAGCTAATGGAATGGGTCATGTCAATCAGATCATTCAACTAATGATGTGATCCTGTCAATCAAATAACAACTCTTTGTCCATGGTTAGGAAACATAACCATCTTTGATTAACGAGCTAGTCAAGTAGAGGCATACTAGTGACACTCTGTTTGTCTATGTATTCACACATGTATTATGTTTCCGGTTAATACAATTCTAGCATGAATAATAAACATTTATCATGATATAAGGAAATAAATAATAACTTTATTATTGCCTCTAGGGCATATTTCCTTCAGTCTCCCACTTGCACTAGAGTCAATAATCTAGATCACATCGCCATGTGATTTAACATCAATAGTTCACATCTTTATGTGATTGGTTCACATCTCCATGTGACTAACACCCAAAGGGTTTACTAGATTCAATAATCTAGTTCACATCGCTATGTGATTAAGACCCAAAAAGTGATCATGTTTTGCTTGTGAGAGAAGTTTAGTCAACGGGTCTGCCACATTCAGATCCGCATGTATTTTGCAAATTTCTATGTCAACAATGCTCTGCATGGAGATACTCTAGCTAATTGCTCCCACTTTCAATATGCATCCAGATTGAGACTTAGAGTCATCTGGATCAGTGTCAAAACTTGCATCGACGTAACCCTTTACGACGAACCTTTTGTCACCTCCGTAATCGAGAAACATATCCTTATTTTACTAAGGATATTTCTGACCGCTGTCCAGTGATCTACTCCTAGATCACTATTGTACTCCCTTGCCAAATCAGTGCAGGGTATACAACAGATTTGGTACACAGCATGACATACTTTATAGAACCTATGGCCAAGGCATAGGGAATGACTTTCATTCTCTTTCTATCTTCTGCCGTGGTCGGGCTTTGAGTCTTACTCAACTTCACACTTTGTAATACAGGCAAGAACTCTTTCTTTGACTGCTCCATTTTGAACTACTTCAAAATCTTGTCAAGGTATGTACTTATTGAAAAAACTTATCAAGCGTCTTGATCTATCTCTATAGATCTTGAAGCTCAATATGTAAGCAGCTTCACCGAAGTCTTTCTTTGAAAAAAACTCATTTCAAACACTCCTTTATGCTTTACCGAATAATTCTACATTATTTCCGATCAACAATATGTCATTCACATATACTTATCAGAAATGCTGTAGTGCTCCCACTCACTTTCTTGTAAATACAGGCTTCACCGCAAGTCTGTATAAAACTATATGCTTTGATCAACTCATCAAAGCGTATATTCCAACTCCGAGATGCTTGCACCAGTCCACAGATGGATCGCTGGAGCTTGCACATTTTGTTAGCACCTTTCAGATTGACAAAACCTTCTGGTTGCATCATATACAACTCTTCTTTAATAAATCCATTAAGGAATGCAATTTTGTTTATCCATTTGCCAGATTTCATAAAATGCGGCAATTACTAACATGATTCGGACAGACTCAAGCATAGATACGAGTGAGAAACTCTCAGCGTAGTCAACACCTTGAACTTCTCGAAAACCTTTTGCGACAATTCTAGCTTTGTAGATAGTAACACTACTATCAGAGTCCGTCTTCCTCTTGAAGATCCATTTATTTTCAATTGCTTGCCGATCATCGGGCAAGTCAACCAAAGTCCAAACTTTGTTCTCATACATGGATCATATCTCAGATTTCATGGCCTCAAACCATTTCATGGAATCTGGGCTCATCATCGCTTCCTCATAGTTCACAAGTTCGTCATGGTCTAGTAACATGACTTTCAGAACAGGATTACCATACCACTCTGGTGCGGATCTCACTCTGGTTTACCTACGAGATTCGGTAGTAACTTGATCTGAAGTGACATGATCATCATCATCAGCTTCCTCACTAATTGGTGTAGTAGTCACAAGAACAGATTTTTGTGATGAACTACTTTCCAATAAGGGAGAAGGTACAATTACCTTATCAAGTTTTCTACTTTCCTCCCACTCACTTCTTTCGAGAGAAACTACTTCTCTAGAAAGGATCCATTCTTAGCAACGAATGTCTTGCCTTCGGATCTGTTATAGAAGGTGTACCCAACTGTCTCCTTTGGGTATCCTATGAAGACACATTTCTCCGATTTGGGTTTGAGCTTATCATGATGAAACTTTTTCTTATAAGCATCGGAACCCCAAACTTTAAGAAGCGACTACTTTGGTTTCTTGCCAAACCATAGTTCATATTGTGTCGTCTCAGCGGACTTAGATGGTGCCCTTTTTAATGTGAATGCAGCTGTCTCTAATGCATGATCCCAAAACGATATTGGTAAATCGGTAAGAAACATCATAGATTGTACTATATCCAATAAAGTACGGTTATGATGTTCGAACACACCATTATGCTGTGGTCCTCCAGGTGGCGTGAGTTGCGAAACTATTCCGTATTGTTTCAAATGTAGACCAGACTCGTAACTCAAATATTTGTCTCCGCGATCAGATCGTAGAAACCTTATTTTCTTGTCATGATGATTTTCCACTTCACTCAGAAATTCTTTGAACTTTTCAAATGTTTCAGACTTATGTTTCATCAAGTAGATATACCCATATCTGCTCAAATCATCTGTGAAGGTCAGAAAATAATGATACCTGCCGCGGGCCTTAACACTCATCGGATCGCATACATCAGTATGTATTATTTCCAATAAGTCAGTTGCTCGCTCCACTGTTCCGGAGAACGGAGTCTTAGTCATCTTGCCCATGAGGCATGGTTCGCAAGCATCAAGTGATTCATAATCAAGTGATTCCAAAAGCCCATCAGCATGGAGTTTCTTCATGTGCTTTACACCAATATGACCTAAACGGCAGTGCCACAAATAAGTTGCACTATCATTATTAACTTTGCATCTTTTGGTTTCAATATTATGAACATGTGTATCACTATGATCGAGATCCAACGAACCATTTTCATTGGCTGCGTAACCATATAAGGTTTTATTCATGTAAACAGAACAACAATTGTTCTCTAACTTAAATGAATAACCGTATTGCAATAAACATGATCAAATCATATTCATGCTCAACGCAAACACCAAATAACACTTATTTAGGTTCAACACTAATCCCGAAAGTATAGGGAGTGTGTGATGATGATCATATCAATATTGGAACCACTTCCAACACACATCGTCACTTCACCCTTAACTAGTCTCTGTTTATTCTGCAACTCCCGTTTCGAGTTACTAATCTTAGCAACTGAACTAGTATCAAATACTGAGGGGTTGCTATAAACACTAGTAAAGTACACATCAATGACATGTATATCAAATATACTTATGTTCACTTTGCCATCCTTCTTATCCGCCAATCACTTGGGGTAGTTCCGCTTCCAGTGACCAGTCCCTTTGCAGTAGAAGCACTTAGTCTCAGGCTTAGGACCAAACTTGGGCTTCTTCACTTGAGTAGCAACTTGCTTGGTGTTCTTCTTGAAGTTCCCCTTCTTCCCTCTGCCCTTTTCTTGAAACTAGTGATCTTGTCAACCATCAACACATGATGTTTTTCTTGATTTCTACCTTCGTTGATTTCAGCATCACGAAGAGCTTGGGAGTTGTTTCCGTTATCCCTTGCATATTATAGTTCATCACGAAGTTCTACTAACTTGGTGATGGTGACTAGAGAATTCTGTCAATCACTATCTTATCTGGAAGATTAACTCCCATTTGATTCAACGATTGTAGTACCCAGACAATCTGAGCACATGCTCACTAGTTGAGCGATTCTCCTCCATCTTTTAGCTATAGAACTTGTTGGAGTCTTCATATCTCTCAACTCGGGTATTTGCTTGAAATATTAACTTCAACTCTTGGAACATCTCATATGGTCCATGACGTTCAAAATGTCTTTGAAGTCCCGATTCTAAGCCGTTAAGCATGGTGCACTAAACTATCAAGTAGTCATTATATTGAGCTAGCCAAACGTTCATAACGTCTGCATCTGCTCCTGCAATAGGTTTGTCACCTAGCGGTGCATCAAGGATATAATTCTTCTGTGCAGCAATGAGGATAAACCTCAGATCATGGATCCAATCCGCATCATTGCTACTAACATCTTTCAACACAATTTTTCTCTAGGAACATATCAAAATAAACATATGAAAGCAACAATGCGAGCTATTGATCTACAACATAGATATGCTAATACTACTAGGACTAAGTTCATGATAAATTTAGGTTCAATTAATCATATTACTTAAGAACTCCCACTTAGATAGATATCCCTCTGATCCTCTAAGTAATTACGTGATCCAAATTAACTAAACCATGTCCGATCATCACGTGAGATGGAGTAGTTTCATTGGTGAACATCACTATGTTGATCATATCTACTATATGATTCACGGTCGACCTTTCGGTCTCCGTGTTCCGAGGCCATATCTGTATATGCTTGGCTCGTAAAGTATAACCTGAGTATTCCACGTGTGCAACTGTTTTGCACCCGTTGTATTTGAACATAGAGCCTATCACACCCGATCATCACGTGGTGTCTCAGCACGAAGAACTTTCGCAACGGTGCATACTCAGGAAGAACATTTCTTGATAATTTAGTGAGAGATCATCTTATAATGCTATCGTCAATCAAAGCAAGATAAGATGCATAAAAGATAAACATCACATGCAATCAATATAAGTGATATGATATGGCCATCATCATCTTGTGCTTGTGATCTCCATCTCCGAAGCACCGTCGTGATCACCATCATCATCGGCGCGACACCTTGATCTCCATCGTAGTATCGTTGTCGTCTCGCCAATCTTATGCTTCCATGACTATCGCTACCACTTAGTGATAAAGTAAAGCATTACAGCGCGATTGCATTGCATACAATAAAGTGACAACCATATGGCTCCTGCCAGTTGCCGATAACTCGGTTACAAAACATGATCATCTCATACAATAAAATTTAGCATCATGTCTTGATCATATCACATCACAACATGCCCTGCAAAAACAAGTTAGACGTCCTCTACTTTGTTGTTGCAATTTTTACGTGGCTGCTACGGGCTTAAGAAAGAACCAATCTTACCTACGCATCAAAACCACAACGATAGTTTGTCAAGTTGGTGTTGTTTTAACCTTCGCAAGGACCGGGCGTAGCCACACTCGGTTCAACTAAAGTTGGAGAAACTGACACCCGCTAGCCACCTGTGTGCAAAGCACGTCGGTAGAACCAGTCTCGCGTAAGCGTACGCGTAATGTCGGTCTGGGCCGCTTAGTCCAACAATACCGCCGAACCAAAGTATGACATGCCGGTAAGCAGTATGACTTATATCGCCCACAAATCACTTGTGTTCTACTCGTGCATATAACATCAAACCATAAAAAAACTAGGCTCGGATGCCACTGTTGGGGAACGTAGTAATTTCAAAAAATTTCCTATGCACACGCAAGATCATGGTGATGCATAGCAACAGAGGGGAGAGTGTGATCTACGTACCCTTGTAGATCGACAACGGAAGCGTTTGGTTGATGTAGTCGTACGTCTCCGCGGCCCGACCGATCAAGCACCAAAACTACGGCACCTCCGAGTTCTAGGCACGCGTTCAGCTCGATGACGCTCCCCGGGCTCCGATCCAGCAAAGCTTTGGGGAGAAGTTCCGTCAGGACGACGGCGTGGTGACGATCTTGATGTTCAACCGTCGCAGGGCTTCGCCTAAGCTCCGCTACAATATGACCGAGGTGTAATATCGTGGAGGGGGGCACCGCACACCGCTAAGGAATGATCACGAAGATCAATTTATTTCTATGGGGTGCCCCCTGCCCCCGTATATAAAGGAGTGGAGGAGGGGAGGACCGGCCCTCTCTATGGCGTGCCCTAGGGAGTCCTACTCCCACCGGGAGTAGGATTCCCCTTTTCCTAGTCCAACTAGGATTCCTTCCATGTAGTAGGAGTAGGAGACAAGGAAGGGGAAAGGAGAAGGGAAGGAAGGAGGGGGTGCAGCCCCTCCCCCTAGTCCAATTCGGACTAGGCCTTCGGGGCGCGCGCGGCCTGCCCTAGGCAGCCCCTCTCTCTTTCCCGTATGGCCCAATAAGGCCCAATACTTTCCCCCGTATTCCCGTAACTCCCCGGTACTCTGAAAAATACCCGAATCACTCGGAACCTTTCCGATGTCTGAATATAGTCGTCCAATATATCGATCTTTACGTCTCGACCATTTCGAGACTCCTCGTCATGTCCCCGATCTCATCCGGGACTCCGAACTCCTTCGGTACATCAAAACTCATAAACTCACAATATAACTGTCATCGAAACCTTAAGCGTGCGGACCCTACGGTTCGAGAACAATGTAGACATGACCGAGACACGTCTCCGGTCAATAACCAATAGCGGGACCTGGATGCCCATATTGGCTCCTACATATTCTACGAAGATCTTTATCGGTCAGACCGCATAACAACATACGTTGTTCCCTTTGTCATCGGTATGTTACTTGCCTGAGATTCGATCGTCGGTATCCAATACCTAGTTCAATCTCCTTACCGGCAAGTCTCTTTACTCGTTCCATAATACATCATCCCGCAACTAACTCATTAGTTGCAATGCTTGCAAGGCTTAAGTGATGTGCATTACCAAGAGGGCCCAGAGATACCTCTCCGACATTCGGAGTGACAAATCCTAATCTCGAAATACGCCAACCCAACATGTACCTTTAGAGACACTTGTAGAGCTCCTTTATAATCACCCAGTTACGTTGTGACGTTTGGTAGCACACAAAGTGTTCCTCCGGCAAACGGGAGTTGCATAATCTCATAGTCATAGGAACATGTATAAGTCATGAAGAAAGCAATAGTAACATACTAAACGATCGGGTGCTAAGCTAATGGAATGGGTCATGTCAATCAGATCATTCAACTAATGATGTGATCCCATCAATCAAATAACAACTCTTTGTCCATGGTTAGGAAACATAACCATCTTTGATTAACGAGCTAGTCAAGTAGAGGCATACTAGTGACACTCTGTTTGTCTATGTATTCACACATGTATTATGTTTCCGGTTAATACAATTCTAGCATGAATAATAAACATTTATCATGATATAAGGAAATAAATAATAACTTTATTATTGCCTCTAGGGCATATTTCCTTTTACAGGGTATTAGTTTTTCATAGTTTAACTCTCTGCGGGATTTAAGCTCCCTTACCTTTGACAGGATTGGCAGGCGAAGTCCGGACAGATCGACTGTCCGGCTCCTTTGCCTGAAGAGCCAGCCGATGCCCGCTTGGCGAAGCTACTGATTCCGGCACCCTACGTGGTGCCGGAGAAGAAGGACATGAAGAAGGCCACGGGGACTTGAAAAATTGCCCGACGCCAGGAGGTGTCGGGTTCATCATCCGACAGCTCCAAGGCGCATTCCTCCCATGAAGACGAGGAGGAGGAAGAAGAGACCTCTCCCCCTCCAGCGGGAGGAGAGAAGAAAAGGAAGGCCGCCCTCACTGGGGAGGCCGAAGGGTCCATGAAGGGGAAAACCCTTCCTCCGGACTACTTCACCGACGCCGACGACGGCGGAGAGGAGTGGCCGCTCAGGGCCAAGCCCCTGGCGAAATCGTAAGTATCCGGATACCAGAGTAATTCATAGTATTCCTTTATTGCACAGCTTTCCCTTATGTCGCATATGATTATGCAGCCCACCCAAAGACCGGCTCGACGCGTCGTCGAGCGGTTCACTGGACTCGTCGGATGTGAATTTGCTTCCGACGGCTACCCCCCCCCCCCGCCCTACGGACGACGCCGAAGTGTTGTCCCAACAGGTTCCAAGCCAGGAGGAGGTGGTCCTGGAGGCGCCGCAAGGTGACCTCCCAGACTCCAGGAGTAAAGGGGATAAAACCCCCCAGGGCTCCAAGTCCGGCTCTAGGCCGGACACTGCTCCGGAACCTTCAAAGGTTCTAGAGTCCGGCGGGCGACCTCCTTCCAAGAGGAGCAAGCCCACCGTGCCGGTGACCCCCGTCCAACCGGAGGCGCCGGGCAATCTATTGGAGGTTCTCAAAGGCACCTCCATTGACGAGGAGCACCGCACCATTATGAGTGCGGTGGTCCAGAAGGTTCAGTCTGCCAAGAGTGGACTGGCTAAAGCTTGTGCTAGCCTTTTAATAGGCTTTGAGGTAAGTAAAGAATGTGTAAATAATATTAGACAGTAGCCCCTGATGCTCTGTTTGGCGTTCGGAAAGAAAAGCCGAATAGAGGATCAAATAAAATTCGCAGGAGTCTAACAAAAATGAGTCAATATGCGTATGCAGGCTTCTCTGCTGGCGTCCGCCGCACTGACTGCGGAAATGGACACGCTAAAGCAGAACCTCGAGCAGTCTGAGCAAGAGCTCGGGCGTGCCAAGAAGCAGCTCGAGGACAAGGAAGGTAAGAAATACCTTGTTTAAATATATATATATATAAACAGGTGCAATTGCAAAAAAATGATAGGATTATCGTGGCTATTCTAGGGGCCACGTCTAAGGTGGCGACCCTTAAGCAAGCGCTGCTCGAGGCCGAGAAGAGGGCGTCCACGGAGCTCACCGAGCAGGACAAGTATGAGGCCCAGGTTGGCAAGGTGCGGCAAGAGCTCCAGGCTCTCATGAAAAAACATGAGAGTTTGGAGCTTGACTCAAAGATGCGAGCGTCCGAGCTCGTGGTGGCTATTAAAAATGCCAAGTATGCCAAGGCCGAATCCCATAAGACCCTCTAGGAGTTGGATGCGGTGAAAAAGATAGCGGCGGGTAAGGCATTCTTTATGCAAAGCAAACACATAAACGTGAGTTACTTGTTACTTACCCGAATCCAGAGCTCTCTAGGAGCGTTCGCAGATCTTCCCCGTAGCATGTATGATACCGCCGCATTCTATCGAGCCGAGGAGGGCAGCTCGACAGAGAAGGTGTTCTGGTCTCAATATGCTGAGGCCGGACACCCCGTGCCCCTGAGCGACCAGCTGAAGCAACTGGTCGAGCTCCACAAGGCGGCCGAACAGGCCATGAAGGGCCTCATAGTTCGGCTGTGGCCTGGAGAGGCTCTGCCTGGGAGCTATTTCGGGTTGGTGCGGCGGCTGGTGGGGGCCTGTCCAAGGCTCGAAGTCATCAAGCGCTCCATCTGCGTTGAAGGTGCCCGTAGGGCCCTTGCCCGTGCTAAGGTGCACTGGGGCAAGCTGGATGCTGAGAAGATTGTGAAGGACGGGCCACCACCGGGGAAAGAGCATCGCAAGCCCGAGAATTATTATAAGGATGTTCTGAAGGGTGCCTGCCTTATGGCGGATGAATGTTCCAGGGATGTAATTTTTGAGTAAAACTTGCTCGTTTTGTCCCGTGCGCTGAAAACTTGTTCATATGCGCTAAGCAATGTTGTTGGAATTTAAAATATTACCTTCTATGCGGTTGTTTATCAATTCTGAGAAATTGCGAGTCGTCGGCTTCTACCCCCGTGCCGCTAGTGCTGGGGTGTTTGGGGATAAAGCTGAGCGCTCTTTTTCCCATGTTTGGGTCCTTCGAGGGAGGCGCTCAGCACAATGAACAAGGCAATCAGACTATAATGCGTGAACACTCTCACTTAGCCATAGAATTCTATAATTTTAAATTTCGGCGAAGCCCCTGGTATTCGGAAGACCGAGTTCGGGGCGCTATCCATGCCTTGGCCGGACAGAGCCGACTCCTCGCTCTAAGCGGCATAAGTCTTTAGGGACTCGAAAAACCTGTCGAACAGCGACCAGCTCTCGCTTCATCATGACTGTCAGTTTTAGCTTTCTCTACTGAGGTGCTCGACCCAGCTCAACTGGGGCACAATCGCAATAGTTCTCCTAGTGCTACCTTAGCCGATATAGCGGAACGTCAGGCACCAAAACATAGGAGCCAGGCAAACCCAACTATTGACCCAAGACATGATTCGGAGCCGATGCATATAATGCTATAAGTTCGGGGTGCCGCACTTGTTAAAGTGTTTGGACTTCTCACACCATATTGAGGGGTACTAAAGCCCCTGGCATATTTTGGCCGTACCAAAGTGTACGGGTGCAACATGTCGTTAAGGAACATATATTTGTAAAAAAGAGTAATGCAAAAATAGACAAAAGCTATGCATTGTTTATTAAAAAGGGATGCGATCAAAGCAGAACAATACAAATAATGCGATAAGCAAAAGGTTGGACTATTTAACATGTCCGTTCCAGGGGCAGGCTGCGGAATGGTATGCCAAAAAGGTATACTGCTCGTGATAGAGGCCACCTGGGAGTTCTGTAATGCGGCATGGCTTGTCTGCTTCCCTGGTTCTTGCATCGTTTGTGCAGCAATTGAACTGCCGAACAGGCCTTCCGAAGAATGGAGTCCTGAAAGTAAGAGAAAATTAAAAAATCGGCAGCTCCTGGTGCGGTTTAAGCCGTGTTTCGGGCGTGCCGTGATGGTGCCCCTCCCCTGTACCCATGGTATTTCCAGAGCGTAGTTATGTACGTGAAGCACTGGCGTCGCATTTTTGTGAGGGCTGGGGTTGGGGCCGCATTGCTACTCCTGCTCGGAATGTGCCAGGTGGTCTTGTTGTAGGTTACTCCGGGCGTGCTTGACGGTGTCCGGACGTTTAATGGCCGGACTGGAGAACTGCCTGGAGAGGCTGCTTTATATTTCCGCTGCAAGGGCCGCCGTGTGCTCCTCCGTTCGGAGGGAGCGTTCGGTGTTTCCATTGACCGTAATTACTCCTCGAGGGCTGGCATCTTGAGCTTAAGGTACGCGTAGTGAGGTACCGCGTTGAACTTGGCGAATGCGGTTCGCCCGAGCGGTGCGTGATAGCCACTCGGAATGGGACTATATCGAATATTAACCCCTCGCTTCGGAAATTATCCGGAGATCCGAAGACCACTTCAAGTGTGACTGAGCCTATACAGTTGGCCTCTACACCTGGTATTACGCCTTTAAAGGTCGTTTTGGTGGTGCTTAATCCTCGAGGGATCTATGCCCATTTTCCGTACTGTATCCTGGTAAAGCAGGTTCAGGTTGCTGCCACCGTCCATAAGGGCTCTAGTGAGATGAAATCCGTCAATAATTGGGTCTAGAACCAATGCAGCGAATCCACCATGACGGGTGCTAGTGGGATGGTCCCTTCGATCAAAGGTGATCGGGCAGGAGGACCATGGGTTGAACTTTGGGGCGACTGGCTCTACCGCATATACGTCCCTAAACGCGCGCTTCCGCTCCCTCTTGGGGATGTGGGTTGCGTATATCATATTCACCATCCGCACTTGTGGGGGAAAACCCTTCTGTCCACTGTTGTTCGGCGGCCGGGGCTCTTCGTCGTCATTGCTATGCAGCCCCTTGTCGGTATTTCCGGCATTTAACTTGCCTGCCTGCTTGAACACCCAACAATCCCTGTTGGTGTGATTGGCCGGCTTTTCGGGGGTGCCATGTATCTGGCACAAGCGGTCGAGTATTTGGTCCAAACTGGACGGGCCCCTAGGATTTCTTTTGAATGGCTTTTTCCGCTGACCGGATTTATAGCCTCTAAATCCGGCATTAACTGCCGTATCCTCAGCATTGTCGCCGTTAATGTGGCGCTTCTGCTTGTTGCGACGCGACCTGCCACTACTGTCCCTGGTATCCGAATTACCAATGTTCTTGGTCATATTGTTGCTACGAGCAAGTCAGCTGTCTTCTCCCGCGCAAAAGCGGGTCATGATTGTCGTGAGTGCTGCCATAGATTTCGGCTTTTCCTGTCCAAGGTGCCGGGCAAGCCACTCGTCACGGATATTGTGCTTGAAGGCTGCTAGGGCCTCTGCGTCCGGACAGTCGACTATTTGATTTTTCTTTGTTAGGAACCGTGTCCAGAATTGCCTGGCCGATTCCTCTGGCTGCTGAATCACGTGGCTTAGGTCATCAGCGTCTGGTGGTCGCACATAAGTGCCCTGGAAATTGTCGAGGAATGTGGCTTCCAGGTCCTCCCAACAACTGATTGATCCTGCTGGCAAGCTGTTAAGCCAATGCCGAGCTGGTCCTTTAAGCTTGAGTGGAAGGTATTTGATGGCGTGGAGATCATCGCCACGGGCCATGTGGATATGAAGGAGATAATCCTCGATCCATACCGCAGGATCTGTTGTGCCATCACATGATTCGATATTTACGGGTTTGAAACCCTCGGGGATTTGATGATCCATTACTTCGTCTGTGAAGCATAGTGGGTGTGTGGCGCCTCTGTACTGGGCTATATCACGACGTAGCTCCAATGAGCTTTGTCTACTGTGTTCGGCCCTACCGGATTTGTGTCCGGCATGACGGTTACCGTCTTGAGTCATGGGGCGCCCACGCGATCCGTAGATCGATCTTGTTTGCCTTGCCTTGTCCTCCAACATATCTCGCAGGTCAGGCGCATTTTCCCGTGCCTTGGTACAGGGTGCGGCTTGAGTGGAGGGCCGAGAGGCCTCTCTGTCGCGGCCACGAGGTGGCCGGTCGACCGTATCAAGTGCTGGTGATGCAGGTTTAAGTGCTTCCTCCTCTAATCGGGGTAGCAACCTGCACTTTGGGTAGCTCTTGGAGGGGCGTTCGAGTTTATGCTCTTCGGCCGCAAGGACTTCAGTCCATCTGTCGACTAGCAAATCTTGATCAGCTCTAAACTGTTGCTGTTTTTTCTTGAGGCTTCTTGTCGTGGCCATAAGCCTGCGTTGAAAACGCTCTTGCTCGACGGGATCCTCTGGCACGACGAATTCGTTGTTGTCGAGGCTTGCCTCGTCTTCGGAGGGAGGCATATAATTATCGTCCTCGACCTCTCTGTCTGCCGCTCTCTCATGAGGGCTGGCTTCTCCATCCTCCTGTGCTGAATCTTGCTGGAGGGGGTTTTCTTCGGCACTCTCCGGAGTATTATTATCTCCCGTGCTGCAATCATCGTATTTGCTTTGGCGGGATTTTGAGTGGCGCCGCTGACGCCGGCGCTTAGGCTGTTTCTTGGAGGGGTCATCCTCCGCTGTTCCATCACCATCTCCTTCTTTTGGGGTGTCCACCATGTATATGTCATATGACGAGGTGGCTTTACAGAGCCCAATAGGCGTTGGTTCTTCATCGTCTCCTGCATCGGCGTCCATACCGTCGATGTCTTCGGAGTCGAAGTCGAGCATGTCGGTTAAATCGTCGACAGTGGCTACAAAGTGGGTGGTGGGTGGGCTTTGAATTTCTTCATCGTCCGTATCCCAACCTTGCTAACCGTAGTCCGACCAGGGCTCTCCTGATAAAGAGAGAGACTTTAGTGTCTTCAAAATATCGCCGAAAGAGGAGTGCTGAAAGATGTCCGCGGCAATAAACTCCATGATCAGCGTCCAATCGGATTTGATCGGCAGGGGCGCGGAGGGTTCGGAGTCCGGAGAGGATTCCGATTCCTTGGAGTCACGAGTCTCGCGGAGTGCAGGGCTGGTGTTTGGCTCGATCGCCGTTGGGATCGCAGCCCCCGAGGCGGCGTCCAACCACCCATCCTTGATCGGCGCAGTTGGCTCCGAATTAAGGGTCGAAGCCGATGCGGGTGCGGCCTCTAGGGCACTGTTCGGCGGCAGAGCTAGATCATGCTCGTCGTGACAATGCGGCGCGCTCGGCAGTGGCTCGAATCCGTCGAAGATCAAGTCCTCGCGAATATCAGCCGTGTAGTTTAAACTTCCAAATCTGACCTGACGGCCAGGGGTATAGCTTTCGATCTGCTCCAGATGGCCAAGTGAATTGGCCCACAGTGCGAAGCCGCCGAAGACGAAGATCTGTCCGGGGAGGAAGGTCTCTCCCTGGACTGCATCTCTATTGATGATCGTAGGAGCCATCAAGCCTAACAGCGACGACACAGAGGAACTCTTAATGAAAGCACCAATGTCGGTGTCAAAACCGGCGGATCTCGGGTAGGGGGTCCCGAACTATGCGTCTAGGCCGGATGGTAACAGGAGGCAAGGGACACGAAGTTTTACCCAGGTTCGGGTCCTCTTGATGGAGGTAAAACCCTACGTCCTGCTTGATTAATATTGATGATATGGGTAGTACAAGAGTAGATCTACCACGAGATCGGAGAGGCTAAACCCTAGAAGCTAGCCTATGGTATGATTGTTGTTCTGTATGTTGTCCTACGGACTAAAACCCTCCGGATTATATAGACACCGGAGAGGGTTAGGGTTACACAAAGTCGGTTACAATAGTAGGAGATCTATATATCCGTATCACCAAGCTTGCCTTCCACGCCAAGGAAAGTCCCTTCCGGACACGGGACAAAGACTTCAATCTTGTATCTTCATAGTCTAGGAGTCCGGCTGAAGGTATAATCCGGCCATCCGGACACCCCCTAATCCAGGACTCCCTCAAACCCCATCTTGTTATCCTCGATGGCAACAATACAATACGTGCCTTGCTGCCCCTACTGTCACTGGGAAAGGACACCACAAGATTGAACCTAAAGCTAAGCACTTCTCCCATTGCAAGAAAGATCAATCTAGTAGGCCAAACCAAACTGATAATTCGAAGAGACTTGCAAAGATAACCAATCACAGATAAAAGAATTCAGAGAAGATTCAAATATTGTTCATAGATAAACTTGATCATAAACCCACAATTCATCGGTCTCAACAGACACATCGCAAAAGAAGATTACATCGAATAGATCTCCACAAGAGAGGGGGAGAACTTTGTATTGAGATCCAAAAAGAGAGAAGAAGCCATCTAGATAATAACTATGGACCCGTAGGTCTGAGGTAAACTACTCACACTTCATCGGAAGGGCTATGGTGTTGATTTAGAAACCCTCCGTGATGAATGCCCCCTCCGGCGAAGCTCCGGAACAGGCCCCAAGATGGGATCTCGTGGATACAGAAAGTTACGGCGGTGGAATTAGGGTTTTGGCTCCGTATCTGGTAGTTTGAGGGTACGTAGGTATATATAGGAGGAAGGAGTACGTCGGTGGAGCAACAGGTGGCCCACGAGGGTGGAGGGCGCGCCCAGACGGATAGGCGCACCTCCTACCTTGTGGCCTCCTGGTTTTTTCTTGACGTAGGGTCCAAGTCCTCTGGGTCATGTTCGTTCCGAAAATCACGTTCTTGAAGGTTTCATTCCGTTTGGACTCCGTTTGATATTCCTTTTCTTCGAAACCCTAAAATAGGCAAAAAAAACAACAATTTTGGGCTGGGCCTCTGGTTAATTGGTTAGTCCCAAAAATTATATAAAAGTGTATAATAAAGCCCAATAATGTCCAAAACAGAATATAATATAGCATGGAACAATGAAAAATTATAGATACGTTGGAGACGTATCAAGCATCCCCAAGCTTAATTCTTGCTCGTCCTCGAGTAGGTAAATGATAAAAACAGAATTTTTGATGTGGAATGCTACTTGGCATAATGTCAATGTAATTCTCTTAATTGTGGTATGAATATTCAGATCCGAAAGATTCAAGACAAAAGTTTAATATTGACATAGAAATAATAATACTTCAAGCATACTAACTAAGCAATTATGTCTCTTCAAAATAACATGGCCAAAGAAAGTTATCCCTACAAAATCATATAGTCTGGCTATGCTCCATCTTCACCACACAAAGTATTCAAATCATGCACAACCCCGATGACAAGCCAAGCAATTGTTTCATACTTTTAATGTTCTCAAACTTTTTCAATCTTCACGCAATACATGAGCGTGAGCCATGGACATAGCACTATAGGTGGAACAGAATGGTGGTTGTGGAGAAGACAAAAAGGGAGAAGATAGTCTCACATCAACTAGGCATATCAACGGGCTATGGAGATGCCCATCAATAGATATCAATGTGAGTGAGTAGGGATTGCCATGCAATAGATGCACTAGAGCTATAAATATATGAAAGCTCAACAAAAAGAAACTAAGTGGGTGTGCATCCAACTTGCTTGCTCACGAAGACCTAGGGCATTTTGAGGAAGCCCAACGTTGGAATATACAAGCCAAGTTCTATAATGAAAAATTCCCACTAGTATATGAAAGTGATAACATAGGAGACTCTCTGTTATGAAGATCATGGTGCTACTTTGAAGCACGAGTGTGGAAAAAAGGATAGTAGTATATCCCCTTTTTATTTATTATTTTTTCTCTTTTTATGGGCCTTTTTTTTTCTTTGGCCTTTCTCCTTTTTTGGGAAAATACTATATGAATGATGATCATCACACTTCTATTTATTTACAACTCAATGATTACAACTCGATACTAGAACAAAGTATGACTCTATATGAATGCCTCCAGCGATGTACCGGGATAGCAATGATGCATGAGTGACTTATATGAAATAATTATGAACGGTGGCTTTGCCACAACTAAAATGTTAACTACATGATCATGCAAAGCAATATGACAATGATGGAGCGTGTCACGACAAACGGAATGGTGGAAAGTTGCATGGAAATATATCTCGAAATGGCTATGGAAATGCCATGATAGGTAGGTATGTTGGTTGTTTTGAGGAAGGTATGTGGTGGGTGTATGATACCGGCGAAAGGTGCGTGGTATTAGAGAGGCTAGCAATGGTGGAAGGGTGAGAGTGCGTATAATCCATGGACTCAACATTAGTCATAAAGAACTCACATACTTATTGCAAAAATCTATTAGTTATCGAAGCAAAGTACTACGCGCATGCTCCTAGGCGGATAGATTGGTAGGAAAAGACCATCGCTCGTCCCCGAACGCCACTGATAAGGAGGACAATCAATAAATACATCATGCTCCGACTTCGTAACATAACGGTTCACCATACGTGCATGCTACAGGAATCACAAACTTCAACACAAGCATTTCTCAAATTCACAACTACTCAACTAGCACGACTCTAATATCACCATCTCCATATCTCAAAACAATTATCAAGTTTCAAACTTCTCATAGTATTCTACACACTCATAAGAAAATTTTATTTATTAATCTTGAATGCCTCAAATAATTAAAGCAAATTACCATGCTGTTTTGTAGGACTCTCAAAATAATATAAGTGAAGCATGAGAGAACAATGGTTTCTATAAAACAAATCCACCGACGTGCTCTAAAAGATATAAGTGAAGCACTAGAGCAAAAACTATATAACTCAAAAGATATAAGTGAAGCACATAGAGTATTCAAATAATTTCCGAATCATGTGTGTCTCTCTCAAAGTTGTTTGTCCAGCAAGGATGATTGTGGAAAACTAACAAATAAAGACTCAAATAATACAAGACGCCCCAAGCAAAACACATATCATGTGGTAAATAAAAATATAGCTCCAAGTAAAGTTACCGATAGAAGTAGAAGAAAGAGGGGATGCCTTCCGGGGCATCCCCAAGCTTTAGCTTTTAGGTGTTGTCGGTGTCAAAACCGGCAGATCTCGGGTAGGGGGTCCCGAACTGTGCGTCTAGGCCGGATGGTAACAGGAGGCAAGGGACACGAAGTTTTACCCAGGTTCGGGCCCTCTTGATGGAGGTAAAACCGAACGTCTTGCTTGATTGACATTGATGATATGGATGTTACAAGAGTAGATCTACCACGAGATCAGAGAGGCTAAACCCTAGAAGCTAGCCTATGGTATGATTGTATGTTGTGATTGTTTGCCTATGGACTAAAACCCTTCGGTTTATATAGACACCGGAGAGGGTTAGGGTTACACAAGGTCGGTTACAAAGGAGGAGATATCCATATACGTATTGCCTAGCTTGCCTTCCACGCCAAGTAGAGTCCCATCCGGACACGAGACGAAGTCTTCAATCTTGTATCTTCATAGTCTAACAGTCTAGCCAATGGAGATAGTCTAGCTATTCGGAGACCCCCTAATCCAGGACTCCCACAGTAGCCCCTGAACCAGGCTTCAATGACGACGAGTCCGGCGCGCAGTTGTCTTCGGCATTGCAAGGCGGGTTCCTTCTCTGAATACATCAAAGAAGAATTTGAATACGAGGATAGTGTCCGACCCTGCAAAATAAGTTCCACATTCCACCGTAGAGATAATAATGTTTTCGCAGATCTAATCTGCTAGCTTGTTTTGGCAGCATGACATTACCTCATGGCCCGGTGATTATTCGAACCGTTTCTTTTAACCAGCCCCGCACATAACGCGAGGCAGTTTTTCGACACGTCCTGTCAAAGCAGAGATCGTGTCCCCTTATTATGGGATTCTCATCAATACGGGCGTGGGTAACCCAACCGTGCCATTAATTACAGCGCTTGGGGGATAAGGGAGTTTTACCAGGCAAGTGGGGACGCTTAGTTTTGTCCACCCATATAAAGGGATAAGGATTCACCTTTCTATCCACGCCTTCTTCCTCCTCTGCTCATCCGCTCCCGCACACTCGAGCTCTAGCGCCCAAGTCCTCACTTCCATCTCAACCTTCTCCAACCATGTCCGGAGCGGGAGGCAAGTGGATGATCTCCTCCGTCACGGAGGGAGACGTCAAGAAACTGAGGAGAGCCGGATACCTGCCCGACGACATCGCGCACCGGCTCCCAGATGAGGGGCAACTCATCCCCACCCCCAGGCCCCATAAGAGGGTCGTATTCCTCACCCATTTCTTCCACAGACTGGGATTCCCTCTCCATCCCTTTATCCGGGGGCTCACGTTCTATTACGGCCTGGATTTCCATGATCTGGCCACAAACTTCATCCTCAACATCTCGGCGTTTATCATCGTGTGCGAGCCCTTTCTCCGCGTCAAGCCCCACTTTGGCCAATGGCTGAAGACCTTCAACATCAAGCCGAAGGTGGTGGGCAGCCGCTAAGCGGAGTGCGGAGGTGCCATGGTGGGCAAGATGCCCAACATAACATGGCTCGAGGGCTCCTTTCTGGAAACCATAAAGGGGTGGCAATCGGGGTGGTTCTACATCACCGAACCACGCGACCCCGCATGGGTGGCGGACTCTGAATTCCGATTTGGTACCCCCATGCGGCTCACCTCCTGGAAGGAGAAGGGCCTATCCTGGGGTAATTCAAAAGAGCTAACCGGACTCCAGTCATGTATTCAAAACATGGTGGACAAGAAGCTCAAGCTCGTCAATATAGTCCAGGTTATGTTCGTCCACCGGATACTCCCGTGCCAACAACGGGAGTTCTCTCTGTGGGAGTTCAATCCGGCGAAGCACCGAACTCCGAATAGGCTCTTCGACATGACCCATGAAGATGCCTAGAGGGTGCTGTTCAAGAGCGCCGAGGTTCCTTCCCCCATTACCGAGGATCGCGGATACAGCGCGAAGCGCCAAGCTAGCGTGGCAAGTTATTTTACCTTTCATAGGATACTTATTTTTATATAGATTGACTCTATGCGGGATCTAAACTCCCGTAATTTTGACATGACTGGCAGAAGATGGCCGGACAGATCGACTGTCCGGCTCCCTTGCCCGAAGGCCCCCCAGACGCTCTTCTGACGAAGATGCTGACTCCGACCCCTTATAAGGTGCCGGAGAAGACCAAGAAGGCCAAGGGAGCTCGAAAGAGTTCCCGACGCCAGGCGTCATCAGACTCACCGTCCAATGACTCTGCGGCGCACTCTTCCCCCGAAGACGATGAAGAGGAAGAAGAGGCTCCCCCACCGACTTGGGGACACAAGAAAAGGAAGGCCGCCCCAACTGGGGAGGCCAGAGGGTCCAAGAAGGGAAGGACTCTCCTTCGGGATAGCTCCACCACTGCCGACGAAAGTGAAGACGAGTGGTTGCCTAGGGCCAAGCCCCAGGGGAGATCGTAAGTATTCAGAAAAGTAACCCATAGGATTCCTTTGTCGCATTGCTTTCCCTAATCGTGGAACATAATTACGCAGGACGCCACGAGCCAATATCGAGGTATCATCGGACGGCTCCCTGGGTTCGTCGGACATGGATAATAATCCAGTCCCGACTGCCACCTCCCCTCATCCTGCCGACGACGCCGAGGTGTTGTCCCAAGAGGCACCAGATCAAGGGGAGACAGTCCTGAAGGCGCCTCAAGGCGACCTTCCGGACTCCGGGAGCAGAGGGGACGGGCCCCCTGATAGCTCCGAGTTCGGCCCTCAGCCGAACCCCGCGCCGGAACCTCCAGCGGTTTCGGGCTCGGGCAGGCTGTCTCCTTCTAAGAGGGGTGAGACGCCTGTGCTGGTGACCTCTGTCCATTCAGAGGCGCCGGATAATATGTTGGAAGCGCTTCGCAGCGCTTCCATCGAGGAGGAGCACCGCACTATCATGAGTGCGGTGATCCAGAAGGTTCAGTCCACCAAGAGCGGATTGACTGAAGCCTGTACTAGCCTTCTAACAGGCTTTGAGGTAAGTGTTTTAAAATGTAGTAGAAATATTACCGCATAGACAGTAGCTCCTGATGCTTTGTTCGGTGTTCACAAAAAAATCCGAATAGAGGATCAAATAATATCGCAGGAGTCTAATATGAGTATGTCAATATGCATATGTAGGCTTCGCTGCTGGCGTCCACCGCACTAACTGCGGAGGTCGCCATACTGAAGGAGGCCCTCAAGGGGTCCCAGAAAGAGCTCGGCCTTGCTAAGAGGCAGCTCGAGGAGAACAAGGGTAAGTAATACCCTATCTATAGATGTGGAAAAGGACGCGATTACTAAATGATAGGATCATTGTATGTTTGCCAGGGGCCACGACCGAGGTGGCGACCCTGAAGCAAGCGCTGTCCCAGGCCGAAGAGAAGGTGGCCCAGGAGCGCACCGAGCGAGAGAGGCACGAGGCTCGGGTGGGCGAGGTGCAGCAAGAGCTCCAGGCTCTTGTGACGAAGCACGGGGCGTTGGAGCTTGACTTGAAGACACGAGAATCTGAGCTTGCCGCGGCCCGTGAGAGCACGAAGAGTGCCAAGGCCGAGGCCCAGAAGGCCCTTCCGGAGATCGACGCGATGAAGAAGATAGCAGCGGGTAAGGCTTTCTATATGTAAAGCAAGCATGTAAAAGTAAATTATCTATTACTTACCCGGATCCGGAGCTCTTCAGGAGCATTCGCAGATTTGCCCCGCAGTGTGTCCGATGCCGCACACTTTTATCAGGCCGAGGACGGGAGCTCGACGGAGAAACTGTTCTAGTCTCAGTATGCTGAGGCCGAACATCCGGTGCCGATGAGCGACCAGCTGAAGCAGATGGCCGAGCTACATAAGGCGGCCGATCAGGCCATGAAGGGCTTCATAGTCCGGTTGTGGCCTGGCGATGCCCTTCCAAATAGCTTCTTTGCCCTGGTGAGGCGGCTTGTGGATGCCTGCCCACGGCTAGAGGTCGTCAAGCGATCCGTCTGCATTAAAGGTGCACGCCGGGCCTTCGCCCATGTAAAAACGCAGTCGGTCAAGCTAGATGCCGTGAAGCTGATCAAGGAGGGGCCACCGGAGGGCAAGGAGCACCGCCACGCCGAGATGTACTACGAGGGTGTTCTACTGGGCGCCCGTCTTATCGCGGATGAGTGTTCACAAAGTGTAATATTTGAATGAGACTTGCTCGTTTTGTCCTGTATGTATGAAAACTTGTATCGTATTCGCTATGCAATGCTTGTGTGAATTTAAAATATTACCTTCTGTTTGGCTGTTTATCCAATCTGAGAGATGGCTAGTCCTCGGCTTCTGCCCCCATGCCACGAGTGCTGGGGTGTTCGAGATAAACCTGAGTACTCTTGTTCTCATGATTGGGTCCTTCGAGGGAGGTGCTCAGCACAATGAACAAGGCAACTGGACTAATAATGCTTTATCACTCTCACTTAGCCGTAGGATTCTATAATTTTAAATTTCGGTGAAGCCCCTGGTATTCGGAAGGCCGAATTCGGGGCGCGATACACGCCTTTAAGCCGGACGGAGACGGCCCCTCCCCCTAAGCGGCATAAGTCTTTCGGGACTCAAAAAACCTCGCCGAACAGCGACCAGTCTCTCGCCTTATCATGACAGTCAGTTTTAGCTTTCTCTACTGAGGTGCTCGGCCCGGCCGTACCAGGGCACAATCACAGTAGTTCTCCTAGTGCTACCTTAGCCGATAGAGCGGAACGTAAGGTATCAAAACATAGGAGCCGGGCAAACCCAACATTTGACCAAAGACATGATTCGGAGCTGATGTATATAATGCTATAAGTTCGGGGTGCCGCACTTGTGAAAGTGTTCGGACTTTTCACACCATATTGTGGGTACGCAAGCCCCTGGTGCATTGGCCGTACCAGAGTGTACGGTTGCAAGGCGTCATTAATGAACACAGATATATATATATATATATATATATATATATATATATATAACAAAAATGCAATAATAGTCGTAATGTCATGCATTGTGTATTAAAAAAATTGCATTAAAGCAGAGTGATACAGATAGTGTAATAAGCAAAAGAGTAGGACTATGCCCCTTCCAAGGGCGAGCTGAGGAATGATATGAAATCTGTAATCCACCCGGGAATTCCGTAGTTGTCTGCCTCCTTGGTTGATGTATCATGTGTTCGGCAATAGAGCGGCTGGACAGTGTTTCCAGAGATTAAAGTCCTGAAAAAAAGAAAAATAGCCAAACGGGAAGCCCCTAGTGCGGTTTAGGCCGCGTTTTGGGGCGTGCCGCAGTTGTGCCCCCCTACCCACCTGTGCCCATGGTATTTTTAATGTGTAATTATGTACGCGCGGCACGAATAACGCCGTTGGGCTGGGATTGGGGTGGCCGCTGTATTGCTACGCGAGCTCAGATCGCGCCAGGCGGTCTGTTTGCCGATTGCCCTGAGCGCGCTTGAAAGTGTCCGGGCTTTGAAACGCCGAACTGGTAGATTGCCTTGAGAGGCTGCTTTGCGCTTCTGCTGCAAGGGCCGCGGTGTGCTCCTCTGTTCGGAGAGAGCGCTCTGTGTTTCCATTGACTGTAATAACTCCGCGAGGTCTTGGCATCTTGAGTTTGAGGTATGCATAATGTGGTACCGCATTGAATCTAGCAAACGCGGTTCATCCGAGCAGCGCATGATAACCACTGCGGAACGGGGCTATATCGAAGATTAACTCTTCGCTTCGGAAGTTATCCGGGGATCCGAAGACCACTTCCAGTGTAATTGAGCCTGTACAGTGGGCCTCTATGCCTGGAATGACGCCCTTAAAGGTCGTCTTTGTGGGTTTGATCCTTGAGGGGTCTATACCCATTTTGCGCACTGTGTCCTGATAAAGCAGGTTCAGGCTGCTGTCGCTGTCCATAAGGACTCGAGTGAGGTGAAATCCATCGATGATTGGGTCTAGGACCAGTGTGGTGAATCCGCCGTGACGGATACTAGTGGGGTGGTCCCTGCGATCGAAGGTGATCGGACAGGAGGACCGGGGGTTGAACTTCCGGGCGACTAGCTCCAGCGCATATACGTCCCTGAGCGCACGCTTCCGCTCCCTCTTGGGGATGTGGGTTGCGTATATCATGTTCACCGTCCGCACTTGCGGGGGAAACCTCTTCTGTCCTCCAGTGTGCGGCTGCCGGGGTTCTTCCTCGTCATCGCTATGCGTCCCGTTGTCCTTGTTTTCGGCAATTAACTTTCCGGCCTGCTTGAACACCCAACAATCCCTGTTGGTGTGATTGGCTGGCTTGTCTGGGGTGCCGTGTATTTGACACGAGCGATCGAGTATACGGTCTAAGCTGGATGGACCCGGCGTACTTTGTTGGAATGGCTTTTTCCGCTGACCGGGTTTAGAACCTTTGAATCCAGCATTGACTGCCGTATCCTCAGTACTTTCGCCGTTAATGCGGCGCTTATGCTTGTTGCGACATTACCTGCTATTGCCATCCTTGGTATCTGAGGTACCATGGTTCTTTGAAATGTTATTACTGCGAGCCAACCAGTTGTCTTCTCCCGCACAAAAGCGGGTCATGAGCGTCGTGAGGGCTGCCATAGATTTCGGCTTTTCCTGACCAAGGCGCCAGGCTAGCCACTCGTCTCGGATGTTGTGCTTGAAAGCCGCTAAGGCCTCCGCATCCGGACAGTCGATGATTTGATTTTTCTTTGTAAGGAACCGAGTCCATAATTGCCTGGCTGACTCTTCTGGCTGCTGAATTATGTGGCTCAAGTCATCGGCGTCTGGTGGTCGTACATAAGTGCCCTGAAAGTTGTCGAGGAATGCGGCTTCTAGATCTTCCCAACAGCTAATGGAGTCAGCTGGCAAGCTATTAAGCCAATGCCGCGCTGGTCCTTTGAGTTTTAGTGGGAGGTACTTGATGGCATGTAAGTTATCACCGCGAGCCATGTGGATGTGGAGGAGGAAGTCCTCAATCCATACCGCGGGGTCTGTAGTGCCGCCGTATGATTCAATGTTTACAGGTTTGAAACTTTCTGGGAATTGATGTTCCGTTACTTCGTTTGTGAAGCATAAGGGGTGTGCGGCGCCTCTGTATTGGGCTATATCGCGACGCAGCTCGAATGGGTCCTGCCCGCTGTGTTCAGCCCGGCCGGATTTGCTTTTACTGTATCCGGCGTGACGTTTATCGTCTCGTAGAGTGGTGCGCCGTCGTTATCCGTAGATCGATCTTGAATGCTTTGCTTTGTCCTCCAATATGTCTCGCAAGTCTGGCGTATCTCCCCATGCCTTTTTATTTGAATGGCATTGGGGTGGAGGCTGAGCTTTTGGCTGGAATGCCTCTCTATCGCGGCCACGAGGTGGCCGATCGGCCGTTTCATACGCTTCTTCCTCCAGTCGGGGAAGTAACCTGCGCCTTGGATAACTCTTGGGCTCGAGTTTATATTGCTCGGCCGCGAGGACTTCAGTCCATTTGTCAACTAGCAGATCTTGATCAGCTTGAAGCTGCTGCTGCTTTTTCTTCAGGCTATTTGCCGTGGCCATAAGCCTGCGCTTGAAGAGCTCTTGTTCGACGAGATCCTCTGGTACGGCGAATTCATCGTCGCCGAGGCTTTCCTCATCTTTGGAGGGGGGCATGTAATTTTCATCCTCCTCCTCTCCGTCAGCCGCTCTCTCAGGAGATCTCACTCCTTCCTCCTCCCGCTCTAAATCTTGCTGGAGGGGATTGTTGTTGTCTTCGGTGCTATCCGGAGTGTTATTATCTCTTGTGCCGGTATCACAACTTTTACTTTGGTGGGACTTAGAGCGGCGCCTCTGGCGTTGGCGCTTGGGTTGCTACTTGGAGGGGTCATCCTCCGTTATCTCGTCGCCATTGCCTTCATTGGGTGTATCCACCATGTATATGTCATACGACGAGGTGGCTGTCTAGTGCCCTTTAGGTGCTGGTTCATGTTCGTCTCCTACATCGTCGTCCATACCGTCGATGTCTTCGGAGTCGAAGTCGAGCATGTCGGTTAAATCATCGACCGTGGCTACAAAGTGGGTGGTGGTTGGGCGTCGAATTTCTTCATCGTCCGCATCCCAGTCCTGTTGGCCATAATCCGTCCAGGGCTCTCCTGACAAAGAGAGAGACCTTAGTGAACTCATAATGTTGCCGAAGGGCGAGTGCTGAAAGATATCCATGGCGGTGAATTCCATGATCGGCGCCCACTCGGATTCGATTGGCAGGGGCGCGGATGGTTCGGGGTCTGTAAGAGAGTCCGGCATTTTGGAGTCACGGGTTGTGCAGAGGATTATGCTGGTGTTTGGCTCAATCGCCGTCGAGACTGCAGCCCCTGAGGCGGTGTCTAGCCACCCGTCCTCGATTGGCGCAGTTGGCTCCGAGCTAAGGGTCGGAGCTGATGTGGGCGCGGCCTCTGGAGTACCGTCCGGTGGAAGAGCTAGGTCATACCCATCGCGACAGTGCGGCGCGCCCGGCTGTGGCTCGAATCCGTCAAAGATCAAGTCTCTGCGGTTGTCGGCCGTGTAGTTCAAACTTCCAAATCTGACCTGATGGCCAGGGGCGTAGCTTTCAATCTGCTCCAGATGGCCAAGCGAATTAGCCCGCAGTGCAAAGCCGCCGAATACGAAGATTTATCCGGGGAGAAAAGTCTCACCCTAGACGGCATCGCTATCAACGATAGTAGGAGCCATCAAGCCTAATGGTGAGGACACAGAGGAACTCTCAATGAAAGCACCAATGTCGGAGTCAAAACCGGCGGATCTCGGGTAGGGGGTCCCGAACTGTGCGTCTAGGCCGGATGGTAACAGGAGGCAAGGGACACGAAGTTTTACCCAGGTTCGGGCCCTCTTGATGCAGGTAAAACCCTACGTCCTGCTTGATTGATATTGATGATATGGATGTTACAAGAGTAGATCTACCACGAGATCAGAGAGGCTAAACCCTAGAAGCTAGCCTATGGTATGATTGTATGTTGTGATTGTTGGCCTACAGACTAAAACCCTTCGGTTTATATAGACACCGCAGAGGGTTAGGGTTACACAAGGTCGGTTACAAAGGAGGAGATATCCATATACGTATTGCCTAGCTTGCCTTCCATGCCAAGTAGAGTCCCATCCGGACACGAGACGAAGTCTTCAATCTTGTATCTTCATAGTCTAACAGTCCGGCCAATGGAGATAGTCCGGCTATCCGGAGACCCCCTAATCTAGGACTCCCACAGGTGTCCATAGATTATCTTGGGGGTGCCATGGGCAGCCCCAAGCTTAGGCTCTTGCCACTCCTTGTTCAATAATCCATCAAATCTTTTACCCAAAACTTGAAAACTTCACAACACAAAACTTAAAGTAGAAAATCTCGTGAGCTCCATTAGCGAAAGAAAACAAAACACCACTTCAAGGTATTGTAATGAACTCATTCTTTATTTATATTGGTGTTAAACCTACTGCATTCCAACTTCTCTCTGGTTTATAAACTATTTTACTAGCCATAGATTCATCAAAATAAGCAAACAACACACGGAAAACAGAATCTGTCAAAAACAGAACAGTCTGTAGTAATCTGCAGCTAACGCAATATCTGGAACCCCAAAAATTCTAAAATAAATTTCTGGACGTGAGTAATTTATCTATTAATCATTTTCAAAAATAATTAACTAAATATCACTTTCCAAATAAAAATGGCAGCAGTTCTCGTGAGCGCTAAAGTTTCTGTTTTTTACAGCAAGATTAAAAAGACTTTCCCCAAGTCTTCCCAACGGTTCTACTTGGCACAAACACTAATGAAACACAAAAAACACAATGAAAACAGAGGCTACATAAATTATTTATTACTAAACATGAGCAAAAAAGCAAGGGATAAAAATAAAATTGGGTTGCCTCCCAACAAGCGCTATCGTTTAACGCCCCTAGCTAGGCATAATATTTCAATGATGCTCACATGAAAGACATGAATTGATGCACAAAGAGAGCATCATAGAACATGTGACAAACACATCTAAGTCTAACATACTTCCTATGCATAGAAATCTTATAGGAAAACAAATTATCAAGGAAAGCAAAAACTAGCATATGCAAGAAAGCGGAAAGAAACAATAGCAATCTCAACATAATGAGAGGTAATCTAGTAACATGAAAATTTCTACAACCATATTTTCCTCTCTCATAATCGTTACATGTAGGATCATAAGCAAATTCAAAAATATAGCTATCACAAACATATTGTTAACAAGATCCACAAGTATGCAAAGTTGACACTCTTCCAAAATAGTGGGATTAACATTAACTAAAGTCATGACCTCTCCAAACCCACTTTTATCAAAAACTTCATAAGATTGAACATTCTCCAAATATGTGGGCTCTAAAGTTGACACTCTTCCAAACCCACTTTCAATAATATTGCAAACACTATTATCAATCTCATATTCATCATGGGGCTTAAATAAATTTTCAAGATCAAAAGAAGAATCACCCCAATGATGATCATTGCAACAAATAGTAGTCATAGCAAAACTAGCATCCCCAAGCTTAGGGTTTTTCATATCATTAACACAATTGACATTAAGAGAATTTATAATAACATCATTACAATCATGCTTTTCATCGAAGGAACTATTAAGTATGGGTGCAATAGAAACGATCTCATGTTTAACATAAGGAACTATAGCAAATTCATCTTCATAAATATTGGCATCATGGACACAAGAATAGCAAGCATCATGTTCATCAAGGGATATTTCAATAAAATCATTGGAATCATAATTATCTATAGATTCATGCATATAATTATTTTCTTCCGAAGCAACGGTCATTCTTTCAATAAATTCTTTGACATAGACATTATGAGCATAGTTTTCATCTCAATATTTATCTATGTCAAAATTTTCAGATTCATAGAGAGTAATATCATATTTTTCAATCAAAGAAGCAACTTCATAAGCACCCTTAAAAGAAACAAATTCTTCAATTCGTTCGATGTCGTAGTAACTATAAACACCCTTTGCATAAGAAGACAAGATTTCAATATCATTAAACTCACATAGGTATGGGAGGTGTTTTTAGGGTTCTTAGAGCAACAAGTAAAATCACAAATTTCAGAAAGATTCCAAGCATAACACATCCATTTGTTTATTTGATTCCATAAGAGTCTCCCTTTTTCAGACAAACAGTGACGCACAAAATGAGTATGCTCATCTAAAGATTTCCCATCAACTAGGCTAGATGGGGTATCAGCACGAGCGCATGAGAACCGAAAATGATCTAAGTAGAACACTTTAAGTGGATCCATATCAATAGATTTTTAGCAAGCAAATAGAAGGCACATGGAAACACAAACAAGGATACATACGGGAAGAAGGCAAACAAAAGAAGAGGCAAATAGAGAAAGAGAGGGAGGATAGAGAGAGAGGGCAAATAAAACAGCAAGGGTGTGAAGTGGGGGGAGAGGAAAATGAGAGGCAAACGACAAATAATGTAATGCGGGAGATAAGGGTTGTGATGGGTACTTGGTATGTTGACTTTTGTGTAGACCTCCCCAGCAACGGCGCCAGAAATCCTTCTTGCTACCTCTTGAGCACTTGCGTTGGTTTTCCCTTGAAGAGGAAAGGGTGATGCAGCAGAGTAGCGTAAGTATTTCCCTCAGTTTTGGAGAACCAAGGTATCAATCCAGTAGGAGGCCACGCACGAGTCCCTCGTACCTACACAAACAAATATATCCTCGCAACCAACGCGATAAGGAGTTGTCAATCCCTACACGGTCACTTATGAGAATGAGATCTGATAGATATGATAAGCTAATATTTTTGGTATTTTTATGATAAAGATGCAAAGTAAAATAAAAGGCTATGGAAATAACTAAGTATTGGAAGATTAATATGATGGAAGGACCCGGGGGCCATAGGTTTCACTAGTGGCTTATCTCGAGAGCATAAGTATTCACAGCGGGTAAACAAATTACTGTTGAGCAATTGACAGAATTGAGCATAGTTATGAGAATATCTAGGTATGATCATGTATATAGGCATCACGTCTGTGACAAGTAGACCGACTCCTGCCTGCATCTACTACTATTACTCCACACATCGACCGCTATCCAGCATGCATCTAGAGTATTAAGTTCAAGAGAACAGAGTAACGCTTTAAGCAAGAGGACATGATGTAGAGGGATAAACTCATGCAATATGAAATAAACCCCATCTTGTTATCCTCGATGGAAACAATACAATACGTGCCTTGCTGCCCCTACTGTCACTTGGAAAGGACACCGCAAGATTGAACCTAAAGCTAAGCACTTCTCCCATTGCAAGAAATATCAATCTAGTAGGCCAAACCAAACTGATAATTCGAAGCGACTTGCAAAGATAACCAATCATACATAAAAGAACTAAGAGAAGATTCAAATATTGTTCATAGATAAACTTGATCATAAACCCACAATTCATCGGTCTCAACAAACACACCGCAAAAGAAGATTACATCGAATAGATCTCCACAAGAGAGGGGGAGAACTTTGTATTGAGATCCAAAAAGAGAGAAGAAGCCATCTAGCTAATAACTATGGACCCGTAGGTCTAAGGTAAACTACTCACACTTCATCGGAAGGGCTATGGTGTTGATGTAGAAGCCCTCCATGATCGATGCCCCCTACGGCGGAGCTCCGAAACAGGCCCCAAGATGGGATCTCGTGGATACAGAAAGTTACGGCGGTGGAATTAGGGTTTTGGCTCCGTAGCTGGTAGTTTGGGGGTACGTAGGTATATATAGGAGGAAGGAGTACGTCGGTGGAGCAACAGGGGGCCCACGAGGGTGGAGGGCGCACCCAGGGGGGTAGGCACGCCCCCTACCTCGTGGCCTCCTGGTTGATTTCTTGACGTAGGGTCCAAGTCCTCTGAATCATGTTCGTTCCGAAAATCACGTTCCCGAAGGTTTCATTCCGTTTGGACTCCGTTTGATATTCCTTTTCTTCGAAACCCTAAAATAGGCAAAAAAGCAATTCTGGGCTGGGCCTCCGGTTAATAGGTTAGTCCCAAAAATAATATAAAAGTGTATAATAAAGCCCAATAATGTCCAAAACATAATATAATATAGCATGGAACAATAAAAAATTATAGATACGTTGGAGACATATCAGGCCTCTACATCAACTCCATGGCCCCTCCGATGATGTGTGAGTAGTTTAGCTCAGACCTTCAAGTCCATAGTTATTAGCTAGATGGATTCTTCTCTCTCTTTGGATCTCAATACAAAGTTCTCCTCGATTCTCTTGGAGATCTATTTGATGTAATCTTTTTTTGCAGTCTGTTTGTCGAGATCCGATGAATTGTGGGTTTATGATCAAGATTATCTATGAACAATATTTGAATCTTCTCTGAATTCTTTTATGTATGATTGGTTATCTTTGCAAGTCTCTTCGAATTATCAGTTTGGTTTGGCCTACTAGATTGATCTTTCTTGCAATGGGAGAAGTGCTTAGCTTTGGGTTCAATCTTGCGGTGCTCGATCCAGGTGGCAGAAAGGCAAACGACACATATTGTATTGTTGCCATCGAGGATAAAAAGATGGGGTTTATATCATATTGCATGAGTTTATCCCTCTACATCATGTCATCTTGCTTAAAGCGTTACTCCGTTCTTATGAACTTAATACTCTAGATGCATGCTGGATAGCGGTCGATGTGTGGAGTAATAGTAGTAGATGCAGGCAGGAGTCGGTCTACTTGTCACGGACGTAATGCCTATATACATGATCATACCTAGATATTCTCATAATTATATATTCACTTTTCTATCAATTGCTCGATAGTAATTTGTTCACCCACCGTAATACTTATGCTATCTTGAGAGAAGCCACTAGTTAAACCTATGGCCCCCGGGTCTATATTCCATCATACAAGTTTCCAATCTATTTTATTTGGCAATCTTTACTTTCAATCTATATCATAAAAATACCAAAAATATTTATCTTATTATTATCTCTATCAGATCTCACTCTTGCAAGTGGCCGTGAAGGGATTGACAATTGACACGTCTCCAACGTATCTATAATTTTTGATTGTTCCATGCTATTATATTATCAACCTTGGATGTTTTATATGCATTTATATGCTATTTTATATGATTTTTGGGACTAACCTATTAACCCAGATCCCAGTGCCAGTTTCTTTTTTTCCTTGTTTTAGAGTATCGCCGAAAAGGAAAATCAAACGGAGTCCAATTGACCTGAAACTTCATGAAACTTATTTTTGGACCAGAAGAAGCCCACGGAGTATCAGATATGGACCAGGAGAGTCCCGGGCTGCCCACGAGGGTGGAGGCGCGCCCACCCCCTGGGCGCGCCTCCCTACCTCGTGGACAGCCCGGAGATCCACCGACGTACATCTTCCTCCTATATATATACCCATATACCCTAAAAACTTCGAAGAGCACAATAGATCAGGAGTTCCGCTGGCGGAAGCCTCCGTAGCCACCGAAAACCAATCTAGACCCGTTCCGGCACCCTGCCGGAGGGGGAATCCTTCTCAGGTGGCCATCTTCATCATCCCGGTGCTCTCCATGACGAGGAGGGAGTAGTCCTCCCTCGGGGCTGAGGGTATGTACCAGTAGCTATGTGTTTGATCTCTCTCTCTATCTCTCTCTTTCGTGTTCTTGAGGTGGTATGATCTTGATGTATCGGGAGCTTTGCTATTATAGTTGGATCTTCTGATGTTTCTCCCCCTCTACTCTCTTGTAATGGATTGAGTTTTCCCTTTGAAGTTATCTTATCGGATTGAGTCTTTAAGGATTTGAGAACACTTGATGTATGTCTTGCGTGGGATACCCGTGGTGACAATGGGGTATTCTATTGATCCACTTGATGTATATTTTGGTGATCAACTTGCGGGTTCCGCCCATGAATCTATGCATAGGGTTGGCACACGTTTTCGTCTTGACTCTCCGGTAGAATCTTTGGGGCACTCTTTGAAGTACTTTGTGTTGGTTTGAATAGATGAATCCTAGATTGTGTGATGCATATCGTATAATCATACCCATGGATACTTGAGGTGACATTGGAGTATCTAGGTGACATTAGGGTTTTGGTTGATTTGTGTCTTAAGGTGTTATTCTAGTACGAACTCTATGATAGATTGAACGGAAAGAATAGCTTCATGTTATTTTACTACAGACTCTTGAATAGATCGATAGAAATGATAACTTTGAGGTGGTTTCGTACCCTACCATAATCTCTTCGTTTGTTCTCCGCTATTAGTGACTTTGGAGTGACTCTTTGTTGCATGTTGAGGGATAGTTATGTGATCCAATTATGTTATTATTGTTGAGAGAACTTGCACTAGTGAAAGTATGAACCCTAGGCCTTGTTTCAACGCATTGCAATACCGTTTGTGCTCACTTTTATCATTAGTTACCTTACTATTTTTATATTTTTCAGATTACAAAAACCATTATCTACTATCCATATACCACTTGTATCACCATCTCTTCGCCGAATTAGTGCACCTATACAATTTACCATTGTATTGGGTGTGTTGGGGACACAAGAGACTCTTTGTTATTTGGTTGCAGGGTTGCTTGAGAGAGAGCATCATCATCCTACGCCTCCTACAGATTGATAAACCTTAGGTCATCCACTTGAGGGAAATTTGCTACTGTCCTACAAACCTCTGCACTTGGAGGCCCAACAACGTCTACAAGAAGAAGGTCGTGTAGTAGACATCAAGGTCTTTTCTGGCACCGTTGCCGGGGAGGTTAGCGCTTGAAGGTATATCTTTAGATCTAGCAATCGAATCTTTTTGTTTCTTGTTTTAGCACTAGTTTAGTTTATAAAAGAAAACTGCAAAAAAATATGGAATTCAGTTTGCCTCATACGCTTCATCTTTTTAATATCTTTTGTGAGTATGATGGAAAGGAAAATTGTGCCAAAGTGTTAGAAGAAGAATGCATTAAAATGTTTGGCACTAAATCTTTGAATGATGAGCATGATTGCAATGTTGTTAGTATGAACTCCTTGAATATCCATAGTACTAATGATGATTGCACTAGTTATGATGAAAATGCCTCCTATAAACATGTCAATTTTGTTGGAGTGCATTGGGTTTGCAAGAACACACCAAATAGGGAGAATAGATAATGCAAGAGACATAAGCGTTTAGAAACTAAATGGTTGCAAGAAAGGCTAAATGTTAGTGCTGAAAATTTATAATTTCTTAGCCATACTTGTGAACTTTGCAATGAACATAGTCATTTAAATATCAAATGCAAATTGTTTCATGATCGAATCTTGTCCAAAAATTGTGATGACTTGATTTCCCTTGCACATTATAATGAACTTAGTTTGCTTTTGGGTTATGAAGAAGTGAAACGTCAAACTAAGATTATTCCAGAATATAACCTTGAGAAATTCCTCGATATTAATCTAGAAGAAATTTATATGTATTGTGCGGTGAATTGCATTGAAAATCCTTATATTTCCAATTATATAAAGAAAAGAAAACAAATATAAGATGAAGAGAATACTAACGAAAGGGAAGAGACTTCCCAATATCCTCCTATTATTTCTTATGATGAATCAGGTAACGAGGAGGAGTGTTCTATTCAACCAATCTCATTAATAAGGAGCTCCACAAAGAGGATTGAACCCACACATGATGTGGTGAAGAACAAGAAAAGAAAAGGGAAGAGAGGTAAAGAGATATCTCTCCCAAATAATGCTACTCCTATTAGTGTTGTGCCTCATGAAAGTATAATTGTGGAAGATGATGCACTTGATGATGATCTCATTATGCCTATTGCTTTTTGTGATGATTATGCTTGGTAAGATAATGATACTTCTTATGATCTTGAAAATATTTTTGGCACTTTCTTGGAAGAATATGATAATTGCTATACTATTGGTGATATCCATACTATTGATGACGAGAGTGATTATGCTTATGATATGAAAAGGCCCAAGCTTGGGGATGCTATGTTTGAAGAATATGATGTTTTTGAGAATATATTTGCTGCAATTAATGTTTGTCCCAAGCTTAGGGATGCTATGTTTAATGAATATGGTATGTTTAGCCTCCCAAGTTTTGATATGCAAATTTGTTATGATGATAGCATGCCTCCTACTTATGATGATTATATTGATGAAAGTGGGTTTGGAAGAGTGTCAACTTTAGGAAGTAGTAATCCCACTATTTTGGAGGATTTTGAATCTTATTGTGATAATTATGAAAGTGTGTTTGGAGAGGTCATGACTTTATTTAGTGATGATTCCACTATCTTGGAAGAGGTTTCAATCGATTATGATGAGAACAAAGTTGCTACTTATGATAATTACTGTGATGATACATATGCTATAAAAAGTAGTGATGATTATATTTATAAAAATTGTCATGATTATGATTACCCTTTTTCTGAACATTACTCTTTTAATGTGGAAACAATTTATAGTATTCAAGTCTCTTATGATACTCCCACTATTCCGATTGAGAAGAATTTTGCTTATGAGGAGAGTAGTAAATTTTCTATGCTTGTAGATCATGAAAAGAATACTTTAGGTGCTGGTTATATTGTTGAATTCATTCATGATGCTACTGAAAATTATTATGAGGGAGGAATATATGCTTGTAGGAATTGCAATAGTATCAAGTTTCCTCTCTATGTGCTTAAAGTTTTGAAGTTATGCTTGTTTTTCCCTCCTATGCTAGTTGATTATTGTTCCCATAAGTTGTTTGCTCACAAAATCCCTATGCATAGGAAGTGGGTTAGACTTAAATGTGCTATTCATATTCTTCATGATGCTCTCTTTATGTTTCAATTCTTTTCTTCTATGTGAGCACCATTGAAATCATCTTGCCTAGCTAGGGGCGTTAAACGATAGCGCTTGTTGGGAGGTAACCCAACTTTATTTTTGTTCCTTGATTTTTGCTCCTGTTTAGTAATAAATAATTTATCTAGCCTCTGTTATGATTGAGTTTTTATGTTTTAATTAGTGTTTGTGCCAAGTAGAACCGTTGGGAAGACTTGGGGAAAGTCTTGTTGATCTTGCTGTAAAAAAACAGAAACTTTAGCGCTCACGAGAATTGCTGCCATTTTTTTATTGGATAGTACTATTTAGTTAATTCTGTTGGTAGATGATTAATAGATAAATTTCTCACGACCAGAAATTTATTTTATAATTTTGGGGGTTCCAGAAGTTTGCGTTAGTCACAGATTACTACAGACTGTTCTGTTTTTGACAGATTCTGTTTTTTCATGTGTTGTTTGCTTATTTTGATGAATCTATGGCTAGTAAAATAATTTATAAACCATAGAGAAGTTGGAATATAGTAGGTTTAACACAAATATAAATAAAGAATGAGTTCATTACAGTACCTTGAAGTGGTGTTTTGTTTTCTTTCGCTAACGGAGCTCACGAGATTTTCTACTTTAAGTTTTGTGTTGTGAAGTTTTCAAGTTTTGGGTAAAAGATTTGATGGATTATGGAACAAGGAGTGGCAAGAGTCTAAGCTTGGGGATGCCCATGACACCCCAAGATAATCTAAGGACACCTAAAAGCCAAAGCGTCAGGATGCCCCAGAAGGCATCCCCTCTTTCGTCTTCGTTCATCGGTAACTTTACTTGGAGCTATATTTTTATTTACCACATGATATGTGTTTTGCTTGGAGCGTCATTTTATTTTATTTAGTTTTGCTTGCTGTTTGAATAAAATACCAAGATCTGAAATTATTAAATGTTAGAGAGTCTTCACATAGTTGCATAATTATTCCACTACTCATTGAGCTTCACTTATATCTTTTGGAGTAGTTCATCATTTGCTCTAGTGCTTCACTTATATCATTTTAGAGCACGGTGGTGGTTTTATTTTATAGAAATAGATGAACTCTCGTGCTTCACTTATATTATTTTGAGAGTCTTTATAACACCATGGTAGTTTGCTTTGGTTATGAAACTAGTCCTAATATGATGGGCATCCAAGTGTGGTATAATAAAAACTTTCATATGAAGTGAATTGAATACTAAGAGAAGTTTGATACTTGATAATTGTTTTGAGATATGGAGATGGTGATATTAGATTCATGCTAGTTGAGTAGTTGTGAATTTTAGAAATATTTGTGTTGAAGTTTGTGATTCCCGTAGCATGCACGTATGGTGAACTATTATGTGACGAAGTCGGAGCATGATTTATTTATTTATTGTCTTCCTTATGAGTGGCGGTCAGGGATGAGCGATGGTCTTTTACTACCAATCTATCCCCCCTAGGAGCATGCGTGTTGTATTTTATTTCGATAACTAATAGATTTTTGCAATAAGTATGTGAGTTCTTTATGACTAATGTTGAGTCCATGGATTATACGCACTCTCACCCTTCCACCATTGCTAGCCTCTCTAGTACCGCGCAACTTTCACCGGTACCATACACCCACCATATATCTTCCTCAAAACAGCCACCATACCTACCTATTATGGCATTTCCATAGTCATTCCGAGATATATTGCCATGCAACTTTCCACCGTTCCATTTATCATGACACATTCATCATTGTCATATTGCTTTGCATAATCATGTAGTTGACATCGTATTTGTGGCAAAGCCACCGTTCATGATTTTTCATACATGTCACTCTTGATTCATTGCTACCCCGGTATACCACCGGAGGCATTCATATAGAGTCATACTTTGTTCTAGTATCGAGTTGTAATCTTTGAGTTGTAAATAAATAGAAGTGTGATGATCATCATTAATAGAGCATTGTCCCAAAAAAGGGCCAAATAAAAAAAGGGACAATGCTACTATCCTTTTTCCACACTTGTGCTTCAAAGTAGCAGCATGATCTAAATGATAGAGAGTCTCCTATGTTATCACTTTCATATACTAGTGGGAATTTTTCATTATAGAACTTGGCTTGTATATTCCAATAATGGGCTTCCTCAAAATGCCCTAGGTCTTCATGAGCAAGCGAGTTGGATGCACACCCACTTAGTTCTTTTGTTGAGCTTTCATACATTTATAGCTCTAGTGCATCCGTTGCATGGCAATCCCTACTCACTCACATTGATATCTATTAATGGGCATCTCCATAGCCCGTTGATACGCCTAGTTGATGTGAGACTATCTTCTCCCTTTTTGTCTTCTCCACAACCACCATTCTATTCCACCTATAGTGCTATATCCATGGCTCACGCTCATATATTGCATGAAGATTGAAAAAAGTTTGAGAACATCAAAAGTATGAAACAATTGCTGGGCTTCTCATCGGGGTTGTGCATGATTTAAATACTTTGTGTGGAGAAGATGGAGCATAGCCAGACTATATGATTTTGTAGGCATAGCTTTCTTTGCCCATGTTATTTTGAGAAGACATGATTACTTTGTTAGTATGCTTGAAGTATTATTATTTTTATGTCAATATTAAACTTTTGTAACTTTTGTCTTGAATCCTATGGATCTGAATATTCTTGCCACAATAAAGAAGATACATGATGAATATGATAGGTAGCATTCCACATCAAAAATTCTATTTTTATCATTTACCTACTCGGGGACGAGCAGGAATTAAGCTTGGGGATGCTGATATGTCTCCAACGTATCTATAATTTTTGATTGTTCCATGCTATTATATTATCAACCTTGGATGTTTTATATGCATTTATATGCTATTTTATATGATTTTTGGGACTAACCTATTAACCCAGAGCCCAGTGCCAGTTTCTGTTTTTTTCCTTGTTTTAGAGTATAGCAGAAAAGGAAAATCAAACGGAGTCCAATTGACCTGAAACTTGACGAAACTTATTTTTGGACCAGAAGAAGCCCATGGAGTATAGGAGATGGACCGGGAGAGTCCCGGGCTGCCCACAAGGGTGGGGGCGCACCCACCCCCCTGGGCGCGCCCCCCGCCTCGTGGACAGCCCGAAGATCCACCGACGTACTTCTTCCACCTATGTATACCCATATACCCTAAAAACTTCGAAGAGCACAATAGATCGGGAGTTCCGCCGGCAGAAGCCTCTGTAGCCACCGAAAACCAATCTAGACCCGTTCTGGCACCCTGCCGGAGGGGGAATCCTGCTCCGGTGGCCATCTTCATCATCCCGGTGCTCTCCATGACGAGGAGGGATTAGTTCTCCCTCGGGGCTGAGGGTATGTACCAGTAGCTATGTTTTTGATCTCTCTCTCTCTCTCGTGTTCTTGAGGTGGTACGATCTTGATGTATCGCGAGCTTTGCTATTATAGTTGGATCTTATGATGTTTCTCCCCCTCTACTCTCTTGCAATGGATTGAGTTTTCCCTTTGAAGTTATCTTATCGGATTGAGTCTTTAAGGATTTGAGAACACTTGATGTATGTCTTGCGTGGGATACCCGTGGTGACAATGGGGTACTCTATTGATCCACTTGATGTATGTTTTGGTGATCAACTTGCGGGTTCCGCCCATGAACCTATGCATACGGGTTGGCAGACGTTTTCGTCTTGACTCTCCGGTAGAATCTTTGGGGCACCCTTTGAAGTACTTTGTGTTGGTTTGAATAGATGAATCTGAGATTGTGTGATGCATATCGTATAATCATACCCACAGATACTTGAGGTGACATTGGAGTATCTAGGTGACATTAGGGTTTTGGTTGATTTGTGTCTTAAGGTTTTATTCTAGTACGAACTCTATGATAGATTGACTGGAAAGAATAGCTTCATGTTATTTTACTATGGACTCTTGAATAGATCGATCAGAAAGGATAACTTTGAGGTGGTTTCGTACCCTACCATAATCTCTTCGTTTGTTCTCCGCTATTAGTGACTTTGGAGGGACTCTTTGTTGCATGTTGAGGGATAGTTATGTGATCCAATTATGTTATTATTGTTGAGAGAACTTGCACTAGTGAAAGTATGAACCCTAGGCCTTGTTTCAACGCATTGCAATACCGTTTGTGCTCACTTTTATCATTACTTACCTTGCCTATTTTTATATTTTTCAGATTACGAAAACCATTATCTACTATCCATATACCACTTGTATCACCATCTCTTCGCCGAACTAGTGCACCTATACAATTTACCATTGTATTGGGTGTGTTGGAGACACAAGAGACTCTTTGTTATTTGGTTGCAGGGTTGCTTGAGAGAGACCATCTTCATCCTATGCCTCCTACGGATTGATGAACCTTAGGTCATCCACTTGAGGGAAATTTGCTACTGTACAACAAACCTCTGCACTTGGAGGCCCAACAACGTCTACAAGAAGAAGGTTGTGTAGTAGAAATCAACAACCCCTTTATCGCGTTGTTTGCGAGGTTCTTATTTGTATGTGTAGGTACAAGGTGACTCACGCATGGTCTCCTATTGGATTGATACTTTCTTTCTCAAAAACTGAGGGAAATACTTACGCTGCTTTGCTGCATCACCCTTTTCTCTTCAAGGAAAAAGCAACACGTGCTCAAGAGGTAGCATGGAGCAGTGCTGAGGCTGTACAACCAGTTATGGTAAGTCACTGCATTTCAATTATCAGGACATGCTATGTGTCTGCCGTTGTGCTTGCGTAGGGTTTTTCACCTATAACCCAGTCATTGGGCCATTGATATTACTCCCTTCGCTCACTATTATAAGATGTTCTAACTTTTTTCTAAATCAGATATATGTAAACACATTTCACTGCATCTGTTCACTCATTTTCAGTCCAAATGTAGTCTATATTCAAATATCAAAGACATCTTATAATAGTCAACAACATGAGAAACTCCTTCCTACTGTAGAGATTTTGATGTCATAATCAAAGGCGTGTTCACTTTATTAGCCTCCCTATCATTACTAGGATCTTGAGCACACACTAGTCAAGATACTTCATAGGAGGCAAACAATGTTACATTATATAGAAGATACATCAGTTGATTCAAACGCAGCGAGGCCAAGCATGTTAATGAGGCATGCATGCTTCCATGCTACCAACACAACAGTTCAATTGATTGTTTGCTTCAGGCATAATTAAATTTGTCATTTCAATTGTTTTATTTTTCTTGCAGTTAATGAGATGCCCAAATAATGCTAGCTGATGTAGAGTACTTTTATAACTATTAGTTGACGTAATTATATGACTTAACATTTCATTACTTTGGCAAAGTGTGCCCGAAGCTTTGAAGTCTATTAACCTACTATGACTGCATGAGGCTCACAATCTAGTTTATAGGAGGCCCACCATCTAAAACTACTCGCTTACACACAACAGTTTAATTGCTTGTTTCTCTGAGGAATATTTATTTGCTTGGTTTGTCAGAGCCATACTGTAGTTTTCTTGTTAGTCAACTGACTGACTTGGCTAATGATTACATAGTTTTGCTTATTGTAGTAGGTTTGTATGAATCCCTCTACAGTTCATTATGATCCCTAAGACTCTTTTGAAACAAGCCACATAATGCTCCAGCTAGTTAACACGAGCTACACAATGGCTAATTGCTTGCTTACTTATACACAAGATATATCTAATGTTTAGTAGTTGCGCATGGTCTCAATTTCTTACCTGCCAGTATTTTGAATTTGGCCCCAACACCATGCTCATTTAGTGAGTGAAGAGATATTTCTCACGCGTGCTACACAGACTCCCATCTTTACAATCATCAAAATGAAGTTCTCAGAGCAGTGTGACATGGTTGTTACCAAATTGTCATGGATGTACATGTATGCATATCTTGATTCTATCATAAAATCGTCACGGTATACATGCGTGACAAAATACATGACCTGCTGTGACAAACATGTATTATCACGGAAGTGTTTTTGTAGTGTATGTTCTTGTAGTATATCATGCGGTTGGGTTTGTTCAACACCATTGTTCCGATTAGAATGTGCTATGATTGTTGTCGGAATCATTGTTACTTCAACAATGCCTTATGATCAGGAAAATTGGGTCATTATGCAACACATGAGCTAGTCCCAGAGACGAGTCTAGGAACGTATTATTATGTTTATGTTTCCACACTTGCTTATGAGTTATGCTCTAAGTCTCACATTCAAGAAGCGTAGCAATTATAGTACATAAAATATACATTAATTATAAATGTGGATAATTATATTTATTATTGCCTCTTGGGCATATTTCCAACAAATCAGTGGATAATGAAGGCACAAAAGGTTGGAACTATGAGAGAATATGGAAGTTGTCACATAAATAATGGTACAAATCACATGGTCCATTCATTTAAATTATTACACATTAACAACATCTAATCCACTCTTAACAATGTTGCAATTTCTTATCGGATCAAATTGGTGTTGCTATAATACAAAGAGGCACGACCTTCGCTAGTGTAATGCCAAACTGATCTTCCATATCAATCCCATCATGTTCCATCTCAACAGGGAGACTCCACCTAAATTGATTTAACAATGAAGCGAGCATCACATGCACCATCCGAATTGCCAATGTTATTCCAGGGCAGATCCGACGCCCCGCACCAAATGGAAGGAGCTCAAAATCCATACCCCTAAAGTCAATAGTCGATCCCAAGAACCTCTCCGGCATAAACTTCTAAGGTTTAGTCCACACATCTTTATCTCGTCCTATTGCCCATACGTTTATGAACAAGCGTGAATCCATGGGTATTGTGTAACCTTCTATTTTGACAGTTGTTTTTGCTTGGCGTGGCAACAACAATGGAGCAGGAGGGTGGAGTCGAAGAGTCTCTTTTATGACAGCTTGAAGATAGGGCAACCGAGCAATGTCAGCTTCTTCAATGTTTTTTCTTACGCCGATAACTTGCGCAAGCTCGTCACAAACCTTAGCCATTGATGATCGGTTTTGGAGAAGCTCGGTCATTGCCCATTCCACTGTGCTAGAGTTGGTATCACTACCAGCAGCAAACAAATCCTAACATTCAAATATAATATTACATGAATATAGTCTAGTAAATGTATCTATTTAGATAAACTAAACATGCATCACCAAGAGTACGCTGTAATTTGCTAAATGTGCTAATGAAGAATCAAAATTTCTTTGAACTGCACATTGTGATACTGTATGGATGCATCATATACGCTAGAATTTGTTGTATGTAGCATGAGATTTGATATTCATCTCATTACATTAGATTAGAAGAAGTCGTTGTTCTTGACCCAATATTTCCTTGGTCACCACCTTCATATGGTGAGTTACGAGTTTTTGGGTGCCTTTGCTATCCGAGTGTCGCCTCTACTGCACCGCTTAAGCTGCCCCCACCCCGGTCTCTTGCCTACATATACCTTGGTGATCCCGCTAACATCAAGGGATATCGCTACTATGTATGACCCCGTCTCTGATTGAGTCATCACTTCATGGCACGTTTACTTTGATGATAAGTGTTTTCTGATTAAGAAGGTACCATGGACAGATGTGGCACCGAAGTCCTCTATGGCTGGCTTTGATGGGCTACGCGGCGCTCCCCCTAGGCGCGCCATGGCGGCCCCATCGCCAGCTCCGGCCGCCTCTTCAGAGGCTGCCTTGCTGAGTGTCTCTCTGCCCCCCCCCCATGTAGGCCACGCCACCCACTTAGGTCGCCTCGCCGGCCTCCCTGGCTGCTTTGCCGGTCGTTGCTCTGGTTGTCGCGCCCGGACCGGACACTCGTGCGCGCACGTTTGTTTTTCGCCGGAGTACTCGCTATCCTGACGACGAGTATGTCTGCACTACATCGACTTCCCCGCTGCCGTCGCTTCCCACCTATGCATGTGCATCTCTGCATTCCTCAGTGGTTTGCAACTATGCAGGAGGATTTTTGACACCTTATTGTGGAGCAGGAAGTAGCAGCTCGTCCCTCATCCCCCACGTGCCAATGTTATGAGCGGCAAGTGGATGTTTCATCACAAGCTCCGTCTCGATGGCACACTTGAGCGTTATATGGCTCATTGGGTGGTGTGAGGCTTTAGGCAGCGTGCAAGCCGGCGTTGACTTGACTAACACCTTTTCTCTGATTGTAAAACCGGTCATGATCCACATCGTCCTCCAGCTCATGGTATCTCGTGCATGGCCGGGTCACCAGATGGATGGCTCCAACGCCATTTGTCATGGTCATCTTAATGAATAGGTTTATTGCTAACGGTCTACCGGCTTCGTCGACAACACACATCTCGACCACGTCTACTTGCTCTCATGCTCCTTGTATGGGCACAAGCAGGCACCGCGTGCCTCTTACTGTACATCGCGACATTTCTTCATCAGATCGGGTTTCAGTCCAACCGCTCGGATGTGTCATTGTTTGTATACAACCAAGATGATGCTACCGCCTATCTTCTTCTCTATGGCGACGACATTATCCAAACAGCGCTCACCACTGATCTCCTTCGGTGACTCACTGAGCGCCTTCACGCCTAGTTCGCCTTCAAGGACTTGGGCTGCTCCACTACTTCCTCGGCATTGGGGTAGTATATCGCGCCGACGCCTTCTTCCTCCACCAGCTGAAGTCTGCTCATGAGCTCCTTGACCATGCCGACTTGCTTAACTGCAAGCCCACGGCTAGACCCGTGGATACGAAAGGTCAAGCTCTCTGCTACTGACGGTTCTCCAGCCCCGAATGTCTCCTTCTACAGGTCCATCGTTGGTGCCTTGCTGTACATGACGCTTACTCGTCCCGAGTTGTAGTATGTTGTTCAGCAGGTGTGCCTTCACATGCACGCTCCTTGAGCTGCTCATTGGACCTTGGTAAAGCGGATTCTATGGTATATTCATAGTCACATGGATCTCGACATCAACTTGCAGGCTTCGCCTTTGACCGACGTCGTCACTTACTCGGGTGCTGATTGGGTTGGCTGCTTGAAACACTAGCCGCTCTACATCTGCATATTGTGTGTTCCTTGGACCATCACTCATATCGTGGTCGTCCAAGCGACAACCCACGATTTCACGGTCCAGTGCTGAGGCGGAGTATCGTGGTGTGGCCAACACCGTTGCTAAGTGTATGTGGCATCGGCATCTTCTCCATGAGCTTTGCAATCCAGTCCACAAAGCCACCATGGTCTACTGCGCCACCTTCTCCTTCATCTACCACTCCATCAAAACGATCCATCATCGCCGCACCAAGCACATCGAGCTGGATATTCATTTTGTCCGCGAACAAATGGCTTTTGGGAAGGTTCAAGTTCTTCATATTCCCATGACGCAACAACTCGTCGACAGAATGACCAAAGGCTTGCCGGCATCTAGCTTTGAATGTTCCAGTCCAGTCTTTGCCCAGACACGACAATTCGACTGCAGAGGTTGAACGTACATATGTGTATAGGGTAGGGCCATGTATTTATCTAACTATCATGCCTCCTAATCTTCTATTGACCTGGTGAACCAACCTGTGGTTGGATGGTTAGAGGGACAGTGGTGTCTCAGCCCACCAGGGTTCAAATTCTGATGATCGCATTATTTCTGGATTTATTTCAGGATTTCCGACGATGCGCTTTGAGTGAGAGGAGACGTCCCCATCGACAACGAGACGCCTACGGTGACTTCGTAAATCTCAAGATGATATGCCGGCTCGGTCTCTCGAAGGTGCTCATATGGGTAGGGTGTGCGTATGTGCGTTCATAAGGCTGAGTGTATACACGTATATATGAGCACTCGCGCATGTACCGTGTTAAAAAAAATCTTCTATTAACCTGTACCTAGCGTGGGAGATAAGTCCTGGCTATATATAGACCCCCCAATTTTACCAGATCAATGAATTATCTTGCATCAAATATTTTTCCTACAGTGAGCTCTCCAATGTTTCCCCCGTGGCGGCCGGGCGGTGGCGCGGCTCCTGCAAGCGGTGCTGCGCTGACCGGAGCTACGCGCAGGAATTGGAATGCTGCATTGTACATATAAGTTGTCGATGCAGGTGATGTGACGAGCCATGGCGCGGCTGCTGCAAGTGGTGCAGCGAGCCGGCTGGCCGCTGCGCTCGCCGGAGGTGAGTGTCGACGTGCGCGTTCTGCAAGGGTCTGAGCCGCGGCGCTGTGCGTGACGTTAGTACGTTACCGGGGGTACTGGAGGCAGAGGTAAGTTGTGTTTACCGTAAAATGTGAGCGTAGCGTCTCACGGTCGAGCAGGTCCTTCCGATCCTCACTCGCCGCCAAGTCGAGCAGCACGTCGAGGTAGTCGTTCTTCCTGGGCTGGCCGGCGTCGCGGCCGCGCAGCCTCTGGTCCACCTCGGCGTCGAACACGGCGTGCAGCCGTGCAAACAGCCGCGCCAACCGCCAGCGCATGCCCTGCAGGTCGGCCGGCGCCAGCACCGGGAAGAAGTCCGACACGTTGGGGGTCCCCAAGCCTTCCATGATGCCCGTGATCACCTCATGGAACTCCTTGGAGCGGCCGTGGTCACCGAGGCTCGTGAGGTCGATGGAGAAGATGGTTCGGGAGACAAGGTTCAGGCTCGTCGTGAAGGCCACGCGGCCGATGTTCACCGGCGTGCCCTCGCGCGCCAGCCGCGCGACGTGGTCCGTGAGCTCCCTCACTTTGTCGCTCCGGAGGTGGTGGAGCGCGTCGAGCCGCTGCGGCGCGAACAGCTCCGTTGCCATTATCTTGCGGAGCGCGCGCCACCGTGGCACGGGGGGCAGCCAAGCGACGGAGCCTACCGCGTGCTTGCCGGTGGCGTCAGGCACGGACCGGGTGGCGAGCACGGAGTCATGCCTCTGCAGGAACTCCCGGGCCATGGCGGGGGAGGAGACGACGACCGTGGTGACCGTGCCGAGGCGGATGGACATGAGCGGGCCGTGGATCTTGGCTAAGCGAGCAAGAGAGCGGTGCGGCTTGTCGCCGAGAAGGTGGATACTGCCGATGAGCGGCAGTGGGCGGGGGCCCGGAGGGAGGCCGGAGCGCGCGTGCGCGAGCAGGCTGAGGAGGTAGAGGGAAAGGAAAGAGACGATGAGCCATGCTAGCCAAGGCACAAGCACAGCCACGGCCACCATTGCTTCCATCCTCTGTGCAGTTCGGCCTGCGCCACAGGAGTATTTAATAAATAGGCAAAGAGAAATTGAAAACTAGTGGGCAAAGCTATGTTTTGGAGACTAGACTATATAAACTCGGTTCATCTCACAATGTTAGTCGCTCTGTCCCAAAATATAAGGGAATCTAACTTAAGGAATAATACTCAACTTGTTCCAAAATGTTACTCCTGTTTCAATATACTCCTAGAATACTTGTCATCAAAATGGACAAAAAGGGATGTATCTAAAACTAAAATACATCTAGATACAACCCCTTTTATTCATTTTGATGACAAGTATTTTTGGACGAAGGGAGTATAAGTTAGCCTCAAAAAAACGCATTAGGACCTACATAGATGTAAGGAGGGAGTATCTACGTTTGACCATGGTTTTGAGAGGAAAATATTGAAATTTACAATACTAAACTAGTGTCATTATATCTGCCATGACATATATCTTTATATTTTATCTAGTGTGTGTGGCTAGATCTTAATCGACTGAGATTTAATCAAATCCCATGCAAGTAACTGAACATATATAAAACAAAGAGAGAGAAAATTAAAAAAAGTTGCACGGATTTTCACATAAGATCTTACAAATGTTGCATCGACCAAGACTCAATTAAGGTTTAGCAATCCCATTTATGTATCCACTGTTGAGATGATTTTTCATTTATAAATTGTATAAAACCTACAAAATTTTGACTTCCTAGAATTTCAGAACACCTCATAATCTAAAATGGATGGAATAAAATTTTAGATTTACAGTAAGCTATTTTTCTCTCGAAACCGTGGTCAAACATAGACATAGACGTCCTCAAAAAGACGAGACGGCGGTGGCTTCTTGAAGATGGAATAACGTTCTCCCCACCTAGCCCCCGTCTCAATGGTGTGTCTAGTATCGTCGGAGGGCGTGTGGAGGTGTGTCTCCGGCGGATCTCACGAGATTTGGTCGGTGGTTGTCTTTGGTGGGTCCGCTCGGATCCAGTCTTTGTTCGTCTTTATTCATGTGTCTTCAGGTTGGATCCTTTCGATCTAAATTTTTTTTTCATCGGCGACGGTTGCTGTTCTGGGGCGTTGGTCCTATGGGACCTTAGCACGACGACTTCCCGACTGTCTACTACAACAAGTTGTGCCCGGCTCCGAAGGGAGGGGCGATGACGGCGGCGCGCCTTTGGCTCGCTTCAGTGTTTGTAGTCATCACTAGGTGGTCTATGAATCTGGATGTAATTTTTATTATTTCTGATGTTTGTTGTACTCCCTACATTTCTTTTTACTCTGCATATAAGATTTGGTTAAAGTCAAAGTTTGTTAACTTTGACTAAGATTATAGAAAAAAATCAAGATTCGCATTATGAAATCAATATTGTTAGATGCATCATAAAATTAATTTCCACACCATATAACTTTAGTTATTGTTGATGTTGATATTTAATCAAACTTTATAAAGTTTGATTTTGACCAAATATTATATGCAGACTAAAAAGAAACGAAGGAAATACAGCCATGATTAAAGATGAATAGATCGACGGTTTCTGAAAAAAAAACATAGACATAACAGATGGCACGACAGGCTACCAACTGAAGCATGACAGATAATCGGATTTGTTATTTTTCTGGCCAGAAGCTGCACACGCCTCCGTTTATTGGGGAGTCTCCATCAGAGTACACAATCCACTGTGCCAAAGTATGGGTATAAGACTTGTGCGCAAGCAGCCAAGGTTTTATTGTTTGGCAGGGCTCGGCGGTTTACAGGTACTGGTGCGTCGCTGAGTACCTCACACCGGCTCGAGGTGCAAGCCGCCAAAATCCACTCGAGTAAAGAAGACACTCCTCGCAAAAAATAAAAAAACACGTGGATCTCTTTCACTAAAGCTAATGAAGAGTATCATATATTAGTATCATGCATATGATACTAGTGTATGATACTATCTTTATAATGCATATTATCATAGAGTAGTAGTAGTATCATAGATGATCATATTTATTGTCATGCATGACACAAAGTAGTATATGATTTAACATGATACGATATCTACCTATATTACTCTAACCATCACTCTCTTTTTTAATTCTCTGCCACATTAGCGTGCTTGCTATTTGTTAGATGGGAAGCGTTCCTACTCCCTCGTGAGGGAGCCGCGTGTGTATATATTGATCTTCGGCAGGAAACGCCCCTTGTCGTGGCTTACAAGGAATTACCGATCGCTTGGGATTTGGTTTGTTACAGAAGAGATAAGAGAAGCTACGGGAGAGGAAGAGATAGAGTTAGTTGAGATTATAAGAATATATCTCTAAGTCTAACATCCTTCTTTAATCTCAACTATCCTACATTAAGATTCTTCTTGAATTCCTCGAAAGGCTTGACTGGCAAAGCTTTAGTAAATCCATCCGCAACTTGATCTCTGGAAGGGATGAACCGTATGTCTAACTTCTTTTCTGCAACCCTTTCTCTTACAAAGTGAAAGTCAATTTCTATATGCTTTGTTCTGCCATGAAACACCAGATTTGCAGAAAGATACGTGGCTCCTAAGTTGTCACACCACAAACATGACACACGACGCTGCTTAACTCCCAACTCATTGAGCAATGATTCAACCCAAATGATTTCAGTAGTAGCATTTGCTAATGACTTGTATTCAGCTTCAGTACTTGACCTGGACACTGTGGCTTATTTTCTAGCACTCCAAGAAATGAGACTTGAGCCAAAGAAAACTGCAAAGCCTCCAGTTGACTTTCTATCATCACTGCATCCTGCCCAGTGAGCATCAAAGAAGGCACTAACAAGAGATGAGTTAGAGTGCTTGAACTGAAGACCCAAACTCACAGTATGCTTTATATACCGTACAATTCTCTTAACAGTTGCCCAGTGTACAGTAGTAGGTGCATGAAGATACTGACAAACCTTGTTAACAACAAAGTATATATCTAGTTTTGTCAGTGTCAGATACTGCAAAGCTCCTACTGCACTCCTGTATCTTGTGCTCTCTTTTTCCTTAAGTGGCTCTCCTTCAAAGGCTGAGAGTTTTTCTGAAGGAGACAATGGTGTGGGTGAAGGCTTACAGTCCTTCATCCCCATACGAACTAGAAGTTCAGTGGTATATTTTTCCTGATTCAGTACTATACCATCTTGAATCTTCTTGACTTCAATACCTAGAAAGAAGTGTAGATCACCAAGGTCCTTCAAGGCAAACTATGAACTCAGATCACTCAAAAGAGCATTAGTGGCACTTTGAGAGGAGCTTGCAACTATGATATCATCAACATATATTAACACAAATATAGTTGTACTTGCTTTGTTATAAATGAACAAAGATGTATCAGCCTTGGATGCAACAAAACTAAGATACTTCAACTAAGAGCTCAACCTTGAATACCATGCCCTTGGTGCCTGTTTCAAACCATAAAGTGTCTTATCAAGCTTACACACATAATGAGGTATTTTCTTACTTTCATACCCAGGTGGTTGTCTCATGTAAACCTCCTCTTCCAGAACACCATGCAAAAACGCGTTCTGAACGTCTAGCTGTCTCAGATTCCATCCCCTGGACACAGCAATTGCTAGCACAAGCCTAATGGTTGCATCTTTAACAACAAGACTAAAGGTGTCTTCATTGTCCAAACCATAACGTTGTTTAAAACCTTTTGCAACTAAGCGTGCTTTATACCTATCAATAGTGCCATCTGCCTTTTTCTTGATTCTGTAAACCCACTTACAGTCAATAATATTTTTACCTCGTTTTTCAGGTATAAGATGCCAAGTCTTGTTCCTCACGAGAGCTGAGTACTCCTCATCCATTGCAATTTTCCATCTTGGATCCCCTAAGGCATCTTCTAACCTTGTTGGTTCTCCTGTGATACATAGCATACCATATGTAATAGTGCCGTTAGTTCTAACTTTTGGGTTTTGAATACCTTTAAAGCCGAGTCATAACACGTGAAACCGTAGTTGAAGGTGGTACAGGAGACGACGCAGCAGAATTAGCCGCAGAGGATCCTGGAGATGCCTCAGATCCGCTTTCCGCAGCGAATCCCGAGCCGAGCCGTGTGGCCTGTGATGTGGCTGACCCACCAGAAGCAGCAGCCGCAGAAGATCTCGCGCTGCTGGTCTGCACACGCGCGTGGGTCAGGGATCCCGATGCTGACCCAGATCCGCCTGTCGTTGTCGACGCGTTGGCCCGCGCGTGGGACACGGTGCGGGACGTGGTGTCTCGTCATGACATGATGACGCGTCGCCCTCCAACTAGCACTGCAGACTCCTGCCTGGTGCGCGATCCGGCGCGAATCTGCGCACCTGATCCGAAGCGACCTGGCGCATAGGAGTTCCAGGTGATGGCGGATCTTCTTCGTGTTCTGCGCCTGCTCCGTCTTCTTCTAGCACATGCAATATAGGATCGTTTTCTTCAAAATTTTGATCATTTTCTGCACCGATTTCTGCTGCATGATCCTGCATACAAGGAGACATGGTTCAACTAGTAGGATCATCAGTTTGGTTAGTACAATTGTCGCCCCCATGATCAATGTTTTGGAGATGTGGTGGAAGAAGAAGTAGCTCTTTATTGAGAAGTGCTCCGGCATTGGGATGAAGGGATGCAAAAAGGATAGACAGATTCATCAAACACAACATCTCGAGAGATATAAACTCTGCCAGTGGAAACATCAAGACATTTGACTCCCTTGTGGATTGGACTATACCCAAGAAACACACACTTTTTGGAACGGAAGGCAAGTTTACATGTATTGTACGGATGAAGGTTAGGCCAACAAGCACAACCAAATACACGAAGTGTTTTGTATTCAGGAGTGGTACCAAAAAGACGTGTGATGGGAGTCTCGAATTTGATGACTTTACTAGGGAGTAAATTAATGAGGTATGTGGCAGTCAAGAATGCCTCATCCCAGAACTTTAGTGGCATGGATGCGTTTGCTAGTAGAGCTAACCCTACTTCAACAACATGGCGATGTTTCCTTTCGGCAGAGCCGTTCTGTTGATGTGCATGGGGGCATGATACATGATGTGATATGCCAAGCTCTTGAAAAAAGATATTGAGTTTATTGTATTCACCTCCCCAGTCGGTTTGCATAGCAATAATCTTAGTGTTTAGTTTTCGCTCAACGAGGTTTTGAAAGTTCTTGAAACCTTGAAACACTTCAGATAGTTTCTTAAGAAGGTAGATCCATGTAAATTTTCTATAGTCATCGATGAAACTAACATAATACGAGTGTCTACCAATAGAGGTGGGAGCTGGTCCCCAAACATCTTAAAAAACAAGTTGCAAAGGTGCGGTAGAAACACTAAATGAAATAGGATATGGCAACTGCTGACTTTTAGCTTGTTGACATGGATCACAAACAGACTCAACACTAGACTCATGAGAGTAGGGAAGGTTATTCTTGCTAAGAACGAGCTTGACAATAGCTGATGAAGGATGACCTAATCTACTGTGCCACTTTGCTGAAGAAGGCTTGACAGCAACAAAGGCTTGTTTATTTGATTATGGTGACGAAGATATGAGTGGGTAGAGACCTCCCACACACTTGCCCCTAAGAAGCACTCTCCGCGTGTCCAAGTCCTTTACCAAAAAGAAATAAGGATAGAATCAATAAGAACATGATTATCAAGAGTAAATCTAGGAACTGAAAGAAGATTTTTTGATGTTGAGGGGACATATAGAACTCTTTTTAGATGCAAATTTTTAATGGGGGTATTGACAATTGAACTACCAACATGAGTGATTTTCATACCATAACTGCTAGCACTATGTACTTGGTCGTGTCCACGATACTTGTCTCTGATCGTCAGCTTGTCGAGCTCCCCTGTGATGTGATTTGTGGTGCCCGTGTTCGCATACCAGTTCGTGTCGACACCGTAGGAGTCGGTGACCATGTTGGCCCCCTTCTCCTCATGTTCATCTTCATCATCATATCGATGCCAACAATCACGAGCACCTCCTGGATGATGCTTGTAGCAAATTTGACATTCTGGATAGTCTTGAACTTGCTGATGATGTTGCTGTGGGCGACTACGACCACTGTTGCCAACGCTATTTCTGTTGGAAATATGCCCTAGAGGCAATAATAAATTAGTTATTATTATTATATTTCATTGTTCATGATAATCGTTTATTATCCATGCTAGAATTGTATTGATAGGAAACTCAGATACATGTGTGGATACATAGACAACACCATGTCCCTAGTAAGCCTCTAGTTGACTAGCTCGTTGATCAAAAGATGGTTACGATTTCCAAACCATGGACATTGGATGTCGTTGATAACGGGATCACATCATTAGGAGAATGATGTGATGGACAAGACCCAATCCTAAGCCTAGCACAAAGATCGTGTAGTTCATATGCTAAAGCTTTTCTAATGTCAAGTATCATTTCCTTAGACCATGAGATTGTGCAACTCCCGGATACCGTAGGAGTGCTTTGGGTGTACCAAACGTCACAACATAACTGGGTGGCTATAAAGGTTCACTACAGGTATCTCCGAAAGTGTCTGTTGGGTTGGCACGAATCGAGACTGGGATTTGTCACTCCGTGTAAACGGAGAGGTATCTCTGGGCCCACTCGGTAGGACATCATCATAATGTGCACAATGTGACCAAGGAGTTGATCACAGGATGATGTGTTACGGAACGAGTAAAGAGACTTGCCGGTAACGAGATTGAACAAGGTATCGGATACCGACAATCGAATCTCGGGCAAGTACAATACCGCTGGACAAAGGGAATTGTATACGGGATTGGTTGAATCCTCGACATCGTGGTTCATCCGATGAGATCATCGTGGAACATGTGGGAGCCAACATGGGTATCCAGATCCTGCTGTTGGTTATTGGCCGGAGAGTTGTCTCGGCATGTCTGCATGGTTCCTGAACCCATAGGGTCTACACACTTAAGGTTCGATGACGCTAGGGTTATAAGGAAAGTATGTACGCGGTTACCGAATGTTGTTCGGAGTCCCGGATGAGATCCCGGATGTCACGAGGAGTTCCATAATGGTCCAGAGGTAAAGATTGATATATAGGAAGTATGGTTTTGGCCACCGGGAGTGTTCCGGGCATCACCGGTAGTGTACCGGGACCACCGGAGGGGTCCGGGGGTCCACCAGGTGGAGCCACCAGCCTCGGAGGCTTACATGGGCCAATAGTGGGAAGGGACCAGCCCCTAGGTGGGCTGGGGCGCCTCCCACCAAGGCCCAAGGCGTCCTCAAGAGGAGAGGGGGCAAACTCTAGGCGCAAATGGGCCCTAAGGCCCATCCTAGGTGCGCCCCCCTCTCTCTCCCCCTTGGCCGCCTCCCAGATGGGATCTGGGGGCTGCCGCCACTCCTAGGGAGGGAACCCTAGGTGGGGCCGCAGCCCCTACCCTCCCCCTATATATACTTGAGCAAAGGGGCAGCCCAACACATGATTCAATCTCCCTGTTGGCGCAGCCCTACCCCTCTTCCTCCTCGTCTCTCGTAGTGCTTGGCGAAGCTCTGCTGGAGTCCCGCGCTCCTCCACCACCACCACGCCATCGTGCTGCTGCTGGATGGAGTCTTCCCCAACCTCTCCTTCTCCCCTTGCTGGATCAAGGCGTAGGAGACGTCACCGGGTTGTACGTGTGTTGAACGCGGAGGTGCCGTTCGTTCGGCACTAGGATCATCGGTGATTTGGATCACGACGAGTATGACTCCATCAACCCCGTTCACTTGAACGCTTCCGCTTAGTGATCTACAAGGGTATGTAGATGCACTCTCCTTCCCCTCGTTGCTAGATTACTCCATAGATTGATCTTGGCGATGCGTAGAAAATTTTGAATTTCTGCTACGTTCCCCAACAGTGGCATCATGAGCTAGGTCTATGCGTAGTTTCTATGCACGAGTAGAACACAAAGCTGTTGTGGGTGTCGATTTTGTCAATTTACTTGCCGTTACTAGTCTTATCTTGATTCGGCGGCATCGTGGGATGAAGCGGCCCGGACCGACCTTACACGTACTCTTACGTGAGACTGGTTCCACCAACTGACATGCACTAGTTGCATAAGGTGGCTAGCGGGTGTCTGTCTCTCCCACTTTAGTCGGATCGGATTCGATGAAAAGGGTCCTTATGAAGGGTAAATAGAAATTGGCATATCACGTTGTGGTTTTCGCGTAGGTAAAAAACGTTCTTGCTAGAAACCTATAGCAGCCACGTAAAAACTTGCAACAACAATTAGAGGACGTCTAACTTGTTTTTGCAGCTTATGCCTTGTGATATGATATGGCCAAAAGGATGTGATGAATGATATATGTGATGTATGAGATTGATCATGTTCTTGTAATAGGAATCACGACTTGCATGTCGATGAGTATGACAACCGGCAGGAGCCATAAGAGTTGTCTTTATTTATTTATGACCTGCGTGTCAACATAAACGTCATGTAATTACTTTACTTTATTGCTAAAGCGTTAGCCATAGTAGTACAAGTAATAGATGACGAGACAACTTCAAGAAGACACGATGATGGAGATCATGGTGTCATGCCGGTGACAACGATGATCATGGAGCCCCGAAGATGGAGATCAAAAGGAGCAAAATGATATTGGCCATATCATGTCACTATTTGATTGCATGTGATGTTTATCATGTTTTACATCTTATTTGCTTAGAACGACGGTAGCTTAAATAAGATGATCCCTCACTAAAATTTCAAGAAAAGTGTTCCCCCTAACAGTGCACTGTTGCGAAGGTTCGTTGTTTCGAAGCACCACGTGATGATCGTGTGTGATAGATTCTAACGTTTGCATACAACGGGTGTAAGCCAGATTTACACAGCAAAAACACTTAGGTTGACTTGACGAGCCTAGCATGTACAGACATGGCCTCGGAACACGGAAGACCGAAAGGTCGAGCATGAGTCGTATAGAAGATACGATCAACATGAAGATGTTCACCGATGTTGACTAGTCCGTCTCACATGATGATCGGACACGGCCTAGTTGACTCGGATCATGTTTCACTTAGATGACTAGAGGGATGTCTATCTGAGTGGGAGTTCATTAGATGAACTCAATTATCATGAACATAGTCTGAATTTTCTTTGCAAATATGTTGTAGATAAATAGCTCACATTGTAGCTCCCTATTTCAATACGTTCCTAGAGAAAGATTAAGTTGAAATATATTGTAAGCAATGATGCGGACTAGGTCCATAGTCCGAGGAGTGTCCTCACTGCTACACAGAAGGCTTACGTCTTTGATGCACCGCTCGATGTGCAAACCCCTATAACGTCGTCTGTGGATGTTGTGAACACCTGACAGACACATCCTGATAACTACTTGATAGTTTAGTGCACCATACTTTACGGCTTAGAATCGGGATTCCAATGACGTTTTGAATGCCATAAGACATATGGGATGTTCCAAGAGCTGAAATTGGGATTCCAGGCTCATGCCCGTGTTGAGAGGTGTGATACCTCTGACAAGTTCTTTTGCCAACAAGATGGAGGAGAATAGCTCAGCTAGTGAGCATGTGCTCAGAATGTCTGGGTGCTACAATCACTTAAATCAGGTGGGAGTTAAACTTCCAGATAAGATAGTGATTGATAGAGTTCTCTAGCCACTATCACTAAGCTACTAGATCTTCGTGATGAACTATGACATGCAAGGGATGGAGTTGATCCCGGAGCTGTTCGCGGTGCTTAAGACCGCAATAGGTAGAAATCAAGAAGGAGCATGAGGTGTTGATGGTTTAACAAGACCACTGGTTTCAAGAAGGGCAAGGGCTAGAAGGGAAACTTCATGGATGGCAAACCAGTTGCCGCTCCAGTGAAGGAACCCAAGGTTGAACCCAAACTCGAGACTAAATGCTTCTATTGTAAAGGGAACGGTCACTGGTAGCGGAATTACCCCAAATGCATGGTAGATAATAAGGCTGGCAACTTCAAAGTTTATACGTGTCATTAATGTGTACCTCACTAGTACTCCTGGTAGCACTTGGGTACTGGATACCGGTTCAGTTACTATTATTGGTGACTTGAAGCAAAAGCTATGGACTAAACGGAGACTGGCTGAGGGCGAGGTGACGATGTGTGTTGGAAGTGTTTCCAAAGTTGATGAGATCACCATCGCACGCTCCATCTGCCTTCGGGATTAGTATTGAACCTAGATAAATGTTATCAGGTGTCTACGTTGAGCATGAATATGATTAGATCATGTTCATTGCAATACGGTTATTCATTTAAGTTAGAGAATAATGGTTATTCTGTTTACATGAATAATACCTTTCATGGTCATGCACCCTATGTGAATGGTTCATTGAATCTCGATCGTGGTAATACACATGTTCACGCCAAAAGATGTAGAGTTAATAATGATAGTACCACTTTGTTGTGGCACTGCCGCTTAGGTCATATTTGCATAAAGATGCATGAAGAAACTCCATGTCGATGGATGTTTGGAGTCACTTGATTTTGAATCGCTTGACACATGCGAGCCATGCCTCATGGGCAGGATGACTAAGACCCCGTTTTCAGGTACAATGAAACGGGCAAGTGACTTGTTGGAAATCATACATGCTGATGTGTGTGATCCAATGAGAATTGAAGCGTGCGGTGGATATCGCTATTTTCTCATCTTCACTGACAATTTGAGTAGATATAGGTATATTTACTTAATGAAGCACAAGTCTGAAACATTTGAAAAGTTCAAGCGATTTCAGAGTGAAGTTAAGAATCATCATAACAAAAAGATCATGTTCCTATGATCTGATCAAAAGGGGATTTTCTGAGTTATGAGTTTGGCAATCACTTAAGACATTGTGGAATTGTTTCACAGTTGAAGCCACCTGGAACACCACAAGGTAATGGTGTGTCCGGACATCGTAATCGAACCCTATGAGATATGGTGCGATCTATGATGTCTCATACCAATCTACCGTTTTCATTTTGAGGTTATGCGTTAGAGACAACTGCATTCACTTTAGATAGGACACCATCTAAGTCCGTTGAGACGACGTCGTATGAACATTGGTTTGGCAAGAAACCAAAGTTGTCGTTTCTTAATGTTTGGGGCTGCGATGCTTAAGGCTTTAGCCAGAGAAGCTTGAACCCAAAGCGTACAAACACATCTTCATAGGATACCCAAAGGTGACAGTTGGCTATACCTTCTATCTCAGATCCGAGGGCAAATTGTTTGTCGCTAATAACGGGTCCTTTCTCGAGAAGGAGTTTCTCTCAAAAGAATTGAGTGGGAGGAAGATAGAACCTGATGAGGTTGTCGAACCTTTACTTCAACCAGAGAGTGACGCAACACAGAAAGATGTTTTGTGTGGCGCCTACGTCTGTTGAATAGGAAGTTAATGATAGTGATCATGAAGCTTAGGATCAAGTTGCTATCGAACCTCGTAGGTCAACAAGGATATGTACTACTCCTAAGTGGTACGGTAATCCTGTCTTAGATATCATGTTGTTAGACAACAATGAACCTACGAGCTATGGAGAAGCGATGGTGGGCCCGTATTCCGACAAATGGTTAGAAGCCATGAAATCCGAAATAGGATCCATATATCAGAACAAAGTATGGACTTTGGTGGACTTGCCCGATAATCGGCAAGCCATTGAGATAAATGGATCTTTAAGAAGAAGACAGACGTGGGCGGTAATGTTACCGTCTATGAATCTCGACTTGTGGGAAAGAGTCTTTTCACAAGTTCAAGGAGTTGACTACGATGAGAATTTCTCACCCGTAGCGATGCTTAAGTCCGTCGGAATCATGTTAGCATTAGCTGTATTTTTCGATTATGAAATCTTACAGATGGATGGCAAAACAAGTTTTCTTACCAGTTTTCGTAAGAAAAGTTGTGTGTGATACAATAAAAGGTTTTTTCGATCCTAAGGATGCTAAAAGGTATGCTGGCTCCATCAATCCTTCTATGGACTAGAGCAAGCATCTCGGAATCAGAATATATGTTTTGATGGAGTGATCAAAGCTTTTAGGTTTATACAATGTTTGCTAGAAACTTGTATTTACAAGAAAGTGAGTGGGAGCACTACAACATTTCTGATAAGTATATGTGGATGACATATTGTTGATCCCAAATAATGTAGAATTTCTGGAAAGCATAAATGGTTGTTTGAAGAGTGTTTTTCAAAGGAAGAACTGGATAAAGCTGCTTACATATTGGGCATCAAGATCTATAGAGATAGATCAAGACGCCTGATGGTACTTTCAAAGAACGCACACCTTGACATGTTTTTGAAGGAGTTCAAAATAGATCAGTCAAAGAAGGGGTTCTTACCTGAGTTGTAAGGTGTGATGTTGAGTAAGACTCAAAGCTTGACCACGGCAGAAGAAAGAGGAAGGACGAAGGTCATCCCCTATGCTTTTGTCATAGGCTCTATACGGTACGCCATGCTGAAGTACCGCACCTGATGTGTGCCTTGCCACATGTCTAGCAAGAGGGTACAAAGGTGATCTAGGAGTAGATCACCAGATAGCGGTCAAAATTATCTTTAGAGGAATAAGGAAATGTTTCTCGGTTATGGAGGTGATAAAGAGTTCGACGTAAAGATTTACGTCGATGCAAGCTTAACACCTATCCGGATAGCTCTGGTAGAGATACCGGATACGTATAATGGAGCAACAATTTGGAATAGCTCCAAGTGGAACGTGGTAGCAGCATCTACGATATGACATAAAGTTTTGCGAAATACATAGGGATCTGAATATGGCAAGACCCGTTGACTACAACCTCTCTCACAAGCATAACATGATCAAACCCAGAACTCATTGAGTGTTAATCACATAGTGATGTGAACTAGATTATTGAGTCTAGTAAACTCTTTGGATTTTGGTCACATGGCGATGTGACCTGTGAGTGTTAATCACATGGCGATGTGAACTAGATTATTGACTCTAGTGCAAGTGGGAGACTGTTGGAAATATGCCCTAGAGGCAATAATAAATTAGTTATTATTATTATATTTCATTGTTCATGATAATCGTTTATTATCCATGCTAGAATAGTATTGATAGGAAACTCAGATACATGTGTGGATACATAGACAACACCATGTCCCTAGTAAGCCTCTAGTTGACTAGCTCGTTGATCAAAAGATGGTTACGATTTCCTGACCATGGACATTGGATGTCGTTGATAACGGGATCACATCATTAGGAGAATGATGTGATGGACAAGACCCAATCCTAAGCCTACCACAAAGATCGTGTAGTTCGTATGCTAAAGCTTTTCTAATGTCAAGTATCATTTCCTTAGACCATGAGATTGTGCAACTCCCGGATACCGTGGGAGTGCTTTGGATGTACCAAACGTCACAACGTAACTGGGTGGCTATAAAGGTTCACTACAGGTATCTCCGAAAGTGTCTGTTGGGTTGGCACGAATCGAGACTGGGATTTGTCACCCCGTGTAAACGGAGAGGTATCTCTGGGCCCACTCAGCAGGACATTATCATAATGTGGACAATGTGACCAAGGAGTTGATCATGGGATGATGTGTTACGGAACGAGTAAAGAGACTTGCCGGTAACGAGATTGAACAAGGTATCGGATACCGACGATCGAATCTCGGGCAAGTACAATACCGCTGGACAAAGGGAATTGTATACGGGATTGATTGAATCCTCGACATCGTGGTTCATCCGATGAGATCATCGTGGAACATGTGGGAGCCAACATGGGTATCCAGATCCCGCTGTTGGTTATTGGCCGGAGAGTTGTCTCGGTCATGTCTGCATGGTTCCCGAACCCGTAGGGTCTACACATTTAAGGTTCGATGACACTAGGGTTATAGGGAAAGTATGTACGCGGTTACCGAATGTTGTTCGGAGTCCCGGATGAGATCCCGGACGTCACGAGGAGTTCCGGAATGGTCCGGAGGTAAAGATTGATATATAGGAAGTAGGGTTTTGGCCACCGGAAGTGTTCCGAGCATCACCGATAGTGTACCGGGACCACCGGAGGGGTCTGGGGGTCCACCAGGTGGGGCCACCAGCCCCGGAGGCTTACATGGGCCAATAGTGGGAAGGGACCAGCCCCTAGGTGGGCTGGGGTGCCTCCCACCAAGGCCCAAGGCGTCCTCAAGAGGAGAGGGGGCAAACCCTAGGCGCAGATGGGCCCTAAGGCCCACCCTAGGTGCGCCCCCTCTCTCTCCCCCTTGGCCGCCTCCCAGATGGGATCTGGGGGCTGCCGCCACCCCTAGGGAGGGAACCTTAGGTGGGGGCGCAGCCCCTCCCCTCCCCCTATATATACTTGAGCAAATGGGCAGCCCAACACACGATTCAATCTCCCTGTTGGCGCAGCCCTACCCCTCTTCCTCCTCGTCTCTCGTAGTGCTTGGCGAAGCCCTGCTAGAGTCCCGCGCTCCTCCACCACCACCACGCCGTCGTGCTGCTGCTGGATGGAGTCTTCCCCAACCTCTCCTTCTCCCCTTGCTGGATCAAGGCGTAGGAGACGTCACCGGGCTGTACGTGTGTTGAACGCGGAGGTGCCCTCCATTCGGCACTAGGATCATCGGTGATTTGGATCACGACGAGTACGACTCCATCAACCCCGTTCACTTGAACGCTTCCGCTTAGCGATCTACAAGGGTATGTAGATGCACTCTCCTTCCCCTCGTTGCTAGATTACTCCATAGATTGATCTTGGTGATGCGTAGAAAATTTTGAATTTCTGCTACGTTCCCCAACAATTTCCACCAGATGGAGTTGGGGAGGGGCGCCTGCCTCGGCCGCGCCCTCTGTTGTTGATGCGCCTGCGGCCTCTGTAGCCGCACCTGCGCCCCCTGTAGGCTAAGTTTGCTGAGGCTTTCACTACTAAGGAAAAGCCTAGCAGTAGCGCCGGTTTTTGGCCTATCAGTAGCGCGAGTTGGCGCGCTATTGATAAGGCGCTACAGCTAATGCTTAGCAGTAGCGCCTACAGGCACTCGCTACTGCTATATCTACTTAGTAGTAGCGCTTGCCTAGTCAAGCGCTACTGCTAATTACTAGTAGCGATTTCGAAAACAATCGCTACTACTATCATTCCCTATTCCATTTGTCTTGAATTAAGTCGTATTCATATACCTGTATACAAATTTTCATACAGTAGCAATTTAGAGATTGTTTTTATATCATAATGAGTTATTAAATCACTAGGTGAAAGAACCTTGGATTAGTTTCAAGTGCATGGATCCAAAGTAACCAATGGTCACTTTGGATCCATCCATTTGAAACTAATCGGCGGTTCTTTCACCAAATGACATAATAACTTATCATCATCATCATAATATCATTAACAACTTATCATAATAATACATCATTGTCACATAACTCCTCATAATCATCATTTTCGTCCAATGTCATATAACAACTTCGTCACTAGTTATAATAACAACTCCTGCTCATCATCATCATAGTAATCATAGTCACTACTCCTACTCAGCATCACCATCAAGTCTAAGACATTGTAGTCATATATAAGCTAACCTACTCCTCTCTCCTAGCTAAAATACCATAAAACAGATAAACCGGTCCTTCACCATAATGGAGAACGGACATAAACCTATCTCCAACTTATGGCTTGCGCACATTCATTTTGTCTCCAATTATTTGCGTGTGCGCATTCATCACTTTGCTCCATTCTTTGATTTTGAGCCTTCCATGATTTGAAGAAATCGAGTATGCAGTATGGTAAGCCTTCGAAGGAGTTGGTCTTAAGCTAACCATATGCATATCACCTTCGGTAAATAGCATATCAGGCACAACCTGCTTCGGGAGCCTCTGTTCAAAAATGGAATAGTAACATATATAGCTAGCAATGGTTTACTTAAGAATAATGTATGCAATGAAGTTACTATCATTAACAAAATCTTACCAAGTTTTTGGCAATGAAGTTATCATCAAGCAATGTATGGACTAGTGGCACGTATCTAGTATAATTTGGGCTGATAGAGTGACTGTTTTTGAAGGCCTCAACATCTTCTATGAATGAGACAAGATAACCTTTCTCCTCACAATTAAGCTTGGAGTCATAGCTGTAGTATGTGTTGTCTACTACCTTCCGAGTATTTCTTGAAGATAAGAAATAAGCTGAAAATTATAAATAAATAAGTTTAGTACGGACAAACACCAAATAGTTTTAAATTAACAACATAAATTACTGAACTTAACAAATTAGTTTGGCAAACTCACATCTAGGCAAAACTGGAGGCATATCCACATCCACCCAGATGTCAATATTATCATCATCATCATAATCTTCGAGACGAATATCAAATCTTATTCGCATTCCCTCCTCAAATCCATATGACTTGCAGAGAGCTTCCCAATTAGAGCAACCAAAATGGGAGCGATCGACCGCGTTGTAGAACTTAACCAGAAACTCATAACCATGTTTAGTTCTTAAGTGAGCCCTCCTCGTCTCCACATTCTCAAAGTCATCTAAACCAAAACCAAGCTTCTCCAATACATATGGTCTAGCATGGCACGGGATGTACTAATCAAATTGAAAAAAAATCCATAAATTACACGTTGAACAAAAGAAGCACAAGTGATGATATTAATTACGATGAAATGCTTGTCGTTGCGTACTGTACAAACATCGAAGGTCTCTTCCAGCTTCACGGTGAAAAACCTATCGTTTTGGAGGTGAGGAAACCTGTCGCACACACCTCGGTCATCGTAGCAGTACACACACTCCGGGATCCCATCGTCATCAGACATCTCCTGTGTTCAAAATTCAAAGATTATAACTCGATGGCAAAACCCAAAAAATCCGGCATGACCTTTGCTAAAAAAGGACATATCGAGCGCCTGAAATTTGCCGGAACGGAAATTAATCAACACTCCGGCAAAACATAGCCCACTTATCGATGGTCATTGCATTTCAATGGTTCAAAATATGAAAAAAAAAACATTTGAAAATATCTTATATATAATCCTAACACTAAATAAACTAGTTTTATTAACTACTTACTAAATAAACTAGTTTTATTAACTACTTACTAAATAAACTAGTTCTATTAAGCACTTACTAAATAAACTAGTTCTATTAAGCACTTAATATAAATAAACTAGTTATAATAATCACTTACTAAATAAACTAGTTACCTATGATTTGCAGAAACAGAGACAAGGGAGGGAGGGAGGAGAGAGGAGGGGAAGGGGGCGGCCGGAGGAGGAGGAGGAGGGGCCG
>NC_041382.1:759214739-759246314 GCF_002162155.2 Triticum dicoccoides
GGCGGTCGGAGGAGGAGGGGGGAGGGGCTGTGGGAGAGGGCTGCCGGCGGAGGAGGGAGGAGGGGGCGGCCGCAGGCGGAGGGAGGAGGAGGGAGGAGGGCACGGTGGGAGGAGGAGGGACGGAAGGAGGGAGTACCTCGGTGGCGGACGGACGACGGCGGCTGGCGGCAGCAACGAACGACAACGGTTATCGGCGCGGGCGGGAGTGACTGAGAGAGGGAGAGTGAGTGAGAGATACAGGGTCGGCCTTATGTGTGGGGATAAGGTAGGGTTAGTAGTAGCGCGGGCATGAGAAAGCGCTATAGCTAGGGAGAATAGCAGTAGCGTCGTAAGGCATAAGGTGCTACTACTATAACTAGCTGGACGGCGAGGTCATGGCAATGGAAGCAGCAGCGCGGTTTAGAGATGGCGCGCTACTGCTATTTTCTATTCAGTAGCGTGTTTTCCCGGAACGCGCTGCTGCTAAATAGCAGTAGCGTCGTATTTTGAAGAGAAATGCTGGTAATATTCTGTGTATAAGGTTTTCCCTAGTAGTGTTTGAACCCTGCATCTAGACCGTTGCCGAGCATCTCCACGCGCTGATCAAACGCTGCTATCTGGGATCTCATTTTTGACTGCGCCAATGGCTGCCACAACAGGGTCATAGTCCCTGTCGAGCCCGGCAAGGACATAATCCACCATCTCTGGGTCCGAGACGGGGCGCCCTGCCGCTGCAAGCTCATCTCCTAGGTTCTTCATCCTGGAGATGAAAGCACTACTAGACATAGCACCTTTTTTGTGTTGGTGATGGCAATCCTCAGGTTAGTGATGCGTGATTGGGACTGTGAGGCAAACAAGGTGGTGATGGCAGTCTAGAGATCGAAGGTCGTCTCTTTGCTCGCAACTTGGGCGAGAATCTCCATTGAAAGAGAATTCAGGAGGTGGCTAAGGACATGCTGGTCCTTTGAGATCCACTGAGCATACAGAGGATTGGGTTTGGTGGTGACGGTTTTGTCCGTCTGCTGCTGCTGCACCGTCTTCGGTGGAGGTGCGTCTGATCCGTCCAGGAGGCCGGTGACCTGCGCTCCTCGCAGGCCCGGCATGACCTGTGCCTTCCAAAGGATGAAGTTGGTCTTGGTGAGCTTCTCTGATGGGAGCGCGCCAAGGTTGAGGGAGACGGTGGATGACGACGACATGGCGATGGCGAGGATGATCGAGGAAGGATGGCGAGGGTGATCGAGGAAGGAGGTAGCTGACTAGATCGATAGGAAGAGGATAGCTCTGTATACCATGTTAGATGGGAAGCGTTCCTACTCCCTCGTAAGGGAGCCGCGTGTGTATATATTGATCTTCGGCAGGAAACGCCCCTTGCCGTGGCTTACAAGGAATTATCGATCGCTTGAGATTCGGTTTGTTACAGAAGAGATAAGAGAAGCTACGGGAGAGGAAGAGATAGAGTTAGTTGAGATTACAATAATATATCTCTAAGTCTAACACTATTCCCAAATGCATGATACCGATTAATATACCGCCACTATGTCCAGCCTAAGGGTTTGTTTGCGGCCTCGGACGTGGCCCGTCCTCTTTACTGGCCTTCTTCTGATTGCATCCAAAATGGGCCTACACTTGATGCAAGCAAAGTCCAAGTAAGTGAAATTCGACGAGTGAGGAAAATCAAAATCAACTCAACTCTGGTCATCTGAATATCCACAATTTTTTTGGATTGGACGACCGTGATCAAGGATACGCAAAAAAGTAAAGGTGGTGCGTATGGAGGTATTATCGAAGAAATAAGAAGGTGGACGAACAATCTCATTGCATGTAACATTTAGTTACGAGAACAGCAGTTGTAACTTTCAGGGGCTGAGACAGTAGGGGGCGACCGCTCGAACGGCTTGTGGAGGCGGTGGTCCGTGGGCACACGGCGAATTGCGGCGAGCAGCTGCCCGTCGGCGCGAGCAAGTAGATGACAGCGTCCCCGACGAAGAACAGCCCGACCAGCTGGCCTCACTCTCCCTTGATTAGAAATGAAGGGATTGGGAAGAAGCAGACTCGATTCTACAGAGGAAGGATAAAGTGCCACTGCGGTCTCCAGTCACTCGCGGTGACACGGCTCTGTAGCGAACGAATGAGAAATATGATGTGGCAGGGAACCAGCGCGCCAAGATCCATGCTGCGTGACAAAATGAATATCCAGCTTGATGTGGCAGGGAACCAGTGCGCCAAGATCCATGCTACGTGACAAAATGAATATATATCCAGCTTGTCCCGCCAGGTCGCTCCTTCCAGTTCTCTCCAGGTGAGTATCCATCTCCACCCACCGCCTACCTTATCCTCTTATCCCTTCACAGTGCATCACACTCACTCGTTCCCCTTAGGCCTCTTTCAATGCAAATATGCTTAGATGAGGTGCTAAGTGCATTAAATAATTTATCAACTCAACTTCACGATGCTAGGTGTTTAACTTGTTGTTGCTAAGCTCACTTTATTTAATGATTTAGCATCTAAATTCTTTCATGCATTGGTCAGTTTTTTTTCATCTAAGTGGTTTGCCTAGGTTCACGTGCTTGGCATTGGTTCTTTCTAAGGTCACTAAAGTGATCTCTCTTCTCCTTAATTGTTGTGCCATGTTATTTTTCTACTTATATGGCATGCTTAGCACCTGTCTACCGTGAAGCACTGGAAGAGCCTCATATCTCTCCTCCTAAATCCCTAATAACCGATGAGCTATGCGAAAATTTCGCCCACGAGCGGCTCCTACTGCCCCACCCCCACGGCTGTGGGAACGAGATCCTCTGACTTAGATTGATCTACTGTCGAGGGACGTAGTAGGCCCATCGCCGTCCATTGCCGATATGAGGACTCGCTGTAAGGTGCACTCTTTCCTTTTCTCCCTTTCGTCTCCACACAAACACAAGCAGCCCAACAGGACGACACTCAATAAGGAGTCTGTTGTGGCAAGTCCTCTGTATCTACTTTCGAGGGAAGAGAATTGGACAGCTGAATCAACATTTGAACAACTATGAAGATAGTGGCCTGGAATTGTCATGGCTTGGCAATCACAAAGCAGTTCGAGGGCTTTTGGACGTCCAAAGGCGTGAGAATCCAGATGTATTATTTCTATCTGAAACCAAGTTGGATGAGAAAAGAATGAAAAATTTCGTTGGTTATTGGATATGCCCAATATGGTGATTCACAACAACAGTGGAAAGAGTGGTGGCCTAGCTTTATTCTGAAAGCGCGAATGCGCGATGTGGATGTCTTTGCGATGTTAAGCGTTTATATATTGATGCTAATATACGATATGATGGGAAGGTATGGAGGTTTACTGGAATCTATGGCCATCCTAAGGAAAAGGATATGACTTGGCGTGCTCTTCGGAACTTGAAACATCAAGGTTCTGGACCCTGGCTTTGCATAGGTGATTTCAATGAAATTATATTTCAGCATGAGAAGTTTGGTGGTCAACTTAAGTATTAGTGTACAAATGGATCGGTTGATGGAAGTGCTAGAATTCAGTGAGCTGGAAGATCTTGGTTTCATGGGAGATGTTTTTACTTGGCGAAACCATAGTCATAGGTATGACCGATACATCAAGGAAAGGCTTGATAGGGCTGTTGGCAATCGTGAATGGCGTACCATGTATCCGGCTTTCAAAGTAATCAATGGCGAACCTCGCCATTCAGACCATCGCCCACTCTAGTTGTGAACCTGTGTTCAAGCCACCAAGTGACCCAACTTTTCGATTTGAAGCTATGTGGTTTCAAGAAGAAGGTTGCGCTCAAGTGGTACAAGAGTCTCGGAATAATGCCTTTATGAACGGCGCTTTATGTGCATCGGATGGTGTTAGACAGGTTGCAGATTCACTTTGAAACTGGAGCACAAATGTCTTGGGAGATCTAGAGAAGAGGATCAATTTTTTTTAAAAAGATCTTACATGTTGCTTGTGTGGTCCAACTACTGAACAATCTGTACATCGTGAGCATGTACTTCGGTTCAAACTTGAATAACTAGAAGATCAGACGGACACCTATTGGAAACAGAGAGCACATATAGATTGGTTGAAAAAGGGTGACCGTAATATATACAATTTTTCCACAACTATTGTTCAGAGAGGAAAAGGAGAAACAAAATCCTTAAACTGCGCGATGACCATGGGAATTCTATTGTAGGTCAAGGGGCTTTAAAGGAGCACAATCATAATTTCTATAACTCTCTTTTCACTGCACAACCTGCTACAAATTTGGTTGATTTGCTGCAACATGTGCAACCATGGGTTTCGGACTATATGAATGCTTCCCTCTGTTCTCCCTTCACTGAAAAAGAAATCTTTGAAGCTTTGCAAAATATCGGGGACCTTTAAGCTCTGGGCCCAGATGGGATGCCAGCAATATTTTACAAGAGATGCTGGGATTTGGTTGGTGAGAGGGTCAGATGTGAGGTACTCGCAGTTCTAAATGGAGGCCCAATTCCAGAGGAGTGGAACAGAACTACAGTTGTGCTAATTCCAAAGAGTAAAAATCCAGAAAGGATTAAGGATTTCATACCAATTAGTCTCTGTAATGTGCTATACAAAATTATTTCCAAGGTTCTTACTAGTAGACTGAAAGTCTTTCTTGGAGACATTATCTCGCAAAATCAAAGTGCCTTCATTCCAGGTCGATTGATCACTGACAATGTCCTGGTTGCTTACGAGATGTCTCACTATATAAGAAACAAAAGAAATGGACAAAATGCTTTCATGGAAATCAAACTTGATATGAGTAAAGCATATGATAGGGTGGAATGGAATTTTCTCGAAGCAATGTTGATCAAGCTTGGATTCCATAATAAGTGGGTTTCTCTCTTGATGAACTGTGTTCGATCAGTGACTTACAGAGTTAAAGTGAAAGGCGATTTGACAGATGTGATATACCCTCAGCAGGGTCTGAGACAAGGAGACCCACTTTCCCCCTATCTCTTTCTCATCTGTGACGAAGGATTTTCCTCCTTACTCCATATTGCTGAGGAACAAGGGTTGATTGAAGGCATTCAGATTTCTCCAGGGGCGCCGAGTGTGTCACACTTGCTTTTTGCGAATGACTCCCTTCTCCTCCTAGTGGCAGATTGTGACAATGCTTCAGAACTTCAACATATCCTTGACCTGTATGAGGAATGTTCGGGACACATTATCAACAGGGATAAGAGTAGTGTGCTTTTCAGCCCAAACTGTAATAATACGCAGAAGATAGAAATTATGGATTTTCTGAATATTTCCTGTGAGGGACAAAATGAGAGGTGTCTAGGGCTCCCAGTTCATATAGGCAAGTCAAAGAAAAGAGTTTTCCAATATCTGAAAGGGAAATTTTGTGCAAGAATCCAAGGTTGGAAAGAGAGAACGTTTTATAAATCCGGAAAAGAAATTCTTATTAAGGCGGTGGCTCGGGAGATCCCAACTTATGCTATGTCATGCTTTGACATCACTAAAGGGATTTGCGAGGAGATTTCTTCCATGGTATGTTGTTTCTGGTGGAGTCAAATGGATGAAGAAAATAAATTACATTGGGTTGCCTGGGATAAATTATCTAAGCCGAAGAAGGATGGAGGTTTACGCGTCAGAGATCTTTATTCCTTTAATATTGCTATGCTAGCAAGGCAAGCCTGGAGGATCCTTCTAAATCCAGAGTCCCTATGCGCTCAACTACTCAAGGCGAGATACTTTCTGCACGAGGATTTCTTGAAGGTCATGCCGAAAAATGGTATCTCTTACACTTGGAGGAGTATTCTCAAAGGTCGCGATCTTATCAAACAAGGCTTGATCTGGCGTATAGGTGATGGCCAAAACGTTAATATCTGGGAAGATCCATGGATACCAAGAGGGAGTACTAGAATACCTAGTATAGTTAGAGGCCAAATTTTACTTCAGAAGGTTTGTGATCTGATCGACCCTATTTCTGGACAGTGGGATCAAGATCTTGTTCAACAAGTATTTAATGATGATGATGTACCCCACATTCTAAGTATTCCTATTAAGGAGGGATTTGCTGATCTTCCAACTTGGCATCCCAACCCGAAAGGTAACTTTTCGGTTCATTCAGTTTACAAACTCAAACTTCAGTTGGACGATGTTGGTGCAAGTCAAACATCAAGTTCCACTGTAGCAGATCCGACAACGAGTGCTACAAAGGTTTGGACCAAGATTTGGAGTTTGAAAATGCCTAGGAAAATCATCATGTTCCTCCTGAGATTGAGTCACAACACCCTTCCTGTCCGGTTAAATCTTAAACGTCATGGAATTGACCTGGATACCTTCTTCCCGATGTGCAATCGCCTTGACGAGTATGGTGGCCATGCCTTCCACAAATGTAAATTTGCAAAGGCCGTTTGGCGGGAAGCTAACGGCTTTGCTAGAACTCATCTAGCTGAGTTTTAGTTATGTCTCATTCACTTTTATAGCCATTGGATTGATACTATAAGATGCGTGTGTGCTGACGTGGTTTGTAGTACTATTTCTATTTGCTTTTGTTTTCAGGTGAATGAGACCAAATTATATCTCATCTAGATGAGTTCTAGGCACTCCCGCACAGGAGGTTGGGGTTTTTGTGTTAGGGATGCCTCTGGAGATGTCGTTGGTATTGGCATGGGCCAAATCCACTTCCTGTCGGATGCTTTGCATGCAGAGACGATTGCTTGTCTGAAGGCGATTGAGTTCGCGACTGAAGTCGGGTTTGGGCGTATCATCATTGAAACAGACTCCACAGTGCTTGCATCAGCTCTTCTTTCCAATGAGTTGGATACTACTCGTGTCGGAGTTCTTTTTTGGGAGGCAAAATTTCTTCTGCTTACTAGTTTTATTGAGTTTAAAGTGCACGTGTGTAAGTGTGTCTGTAACTCAGTGGCTCATGTTCTGGCCACTCATGGTGCTCATATGTCTCAGGGAGGTACCATGTATTGGCATGATGCTATTCCTGACATTGTATCCTCTGTGGTGGCTAGCGATCTAGTTGCTTCTAATTCTGTATGCTAATAAGGCCAGGTTACAGTTTAAAAAAAAGGACGACACCCATTGATTAATCACTCGCCTGAGCTCTCGTCTCGTTTAAAAAAAGAACTTCCGCCTCGCCTTAGAATTCGCCAGTGGGGAGGACCAGCCGCCGCTCCGTCCAGGTGTGAGGCCGTCTAGCAGTGGAGGCAGCGGAGCCAGATCCGCTGCCTCATCCAGGGCGTGATGCGTCATAGCCATCAAGGCCGTGGAGCCGGTGCCATCGACGCCCCCGAGTTGCCGAGGCCAGGAAGCCAACGTCGTCAAGGCTTCTGCGGGGCCATCTACTCAACTGCTTGTATTGTGTCTTATGTATGAATGTTTCTAGAGTAAAAAGAGAGAAGCTACATCAGTATTTTGAATAAATGTTATGATTGAATTAGTGTTCTAGTTTGTACTTCTACATTTGCAGAATTGGTCCGACTTGGGTGGTACTTGTACATGTTCAGAGTTGAACAGATTTGTATGGAAAATGTTCCTGCTTTCTTGAATATTTTGTTATGACTGAAGAATTGTTACAGTAAACAGATAACTTGTGTGTGTGCAAAATCGGACAGAACTGATAGAAATGCACTGAATTGAATTGTTGTGATATAAGATTGTCAATTTGAGAGCATATAGTAGCTGTTTTTAATTAAAGAGGATACCACCTGCTGTTGACAATTTGTGAGCATGTCCTTCCAGGAATAAAATGATTTAAAACCATGCAATGCTTTGGTACAAGCTGATAAGGATATTTCATATTCGCCTTGAAAAGCTTCAAATATACATCGTGTATACAACTTGCTAGCTTGCACCAATATAGGTGGTGGTCTCCTCTAAAGCAATCTGATGGTGAAAGTTCAGTGTTTTATTCACGTGTTTGATGTCCGAGAAAGGACCATGGACACTTACTGAGATTGACGAGAAGATCAGCCATCCATGTCGGGCGCCGGGGAACTCCTTCCGATCAACTAGCAGGTTGCTTCTTCCTATCAATTAGAAAAGGGAAATTTTATCAATTTCTATAGTAATATGACGGTGAAAGTTTAATCAATTTCAGAGTTTTATTCATGTGTTAGATTTCAGATAAAGGACTATGGAGATTTACTGAGATTGACAAGCAGAGTAGCACTCCCAGCAGGCCGCCGGGATCTCCTTCCGACTAACTCACGGCGAGTTGTCAGATCGCCAATGGATGGTGCATTAGATCGGTATAAGTCAGAGGATATCGTTCCCGGATGTGATGCTTGTGGCTCCTCCCTCTCAGAAAGTCGTTTTGAGCGTTAACGTTACCTACCGGTAACATATCTACCATCCATCCAGACACCAAGATCCATGCGATTGCTAGCTTTTAATTCACATTTTTCTTTTTCTTTTTTGAGGAAAGACAGTCAGGCTTTATTAACTCATATCAACATTTACATGTATAACAAGAGCATCATGGGGTGACCCCAACCAAATATGTCTCCCCTGAGGAAAAGTAGTACCAAGCCCAGCTATCTTATGAGCTTCATGATTTGTAGCTGGAAATTCATGCCAAAATTACATGAAATAAAGGACATTTCTCTGCTATAAAAAAATTATACATGATGAAATACAACTTTTTGGGCCCCATTATTGTCCTTCACATGGCATGCATGACAGACATGGCACAAAGTTGACAGCCCACGCCCTCTTCTTTCACACAATAAACCCAACCTTTCATTACATCTTTGCTAAATTAAATCATTCATATATTTTAGACCATAAGTTTGTATCTGAAATAATTTATATATTTGAACTCCTGGCGTCAAGACCTTTAGAACTAGACCAATCTTGAATACATTTCAAACACGTTTAAATTTTACCATTTGACATTTCATATGTGGAACAAACATATTTCACTTGAAAATATGAAACAACTATTTTCATAGAAATACGTGAAAAAATATTTCAAAATCATTAAATATGAAACAAGCTTATTTCAGAAGAGTGAATATGTTATTTCAAAATTGTGCAATTGAAATATATGTAATTTTTGTGAAACAAGCCAGTTGAAAGTGAAATGTAGGTTGTAAAAGTGATAAAAAATATTAAACTGAGATATCAAACTGTGAAACTATTACTTGGAATGTGTAACGGTTTATTTCAAAATTGTGAAATATGTTTAAAGAAATATGCAATTGAAATAAAACTGGTTTGTGTGAAAGTGATTATTTCGAGATGTGAAACATTTTTTTTCAAAATGAGTAAAATATGTTCTTTGAGAAATGTGAAATTGAAAAAGATGTTATTTTTGTGAAACAAGGCGGTGAAAAGTGAAATGTAGATTGTTGATGTCTACTACACAACGGACGTGGAGTTTCTACACTTGAGCTCATATGCTCCTGCCGTAAACAGAAAAATAAATAAAATAGAAAAACATTTCAAAAAATTCTGAAAAAAAATTGTGGCATACTTTAAGAAATGTTTGTTGTGCATGCAAAATTTCATCAGGAAATGACATTGATGGAAGGCATGGTAAAAAACAAAATCGATACTCTGTAAATGTTACTTTCAAATGCATTTTGGAGCTTTTTTGTTTTTTTTTGCCACGACTTCCACGAATGCGATCTCGTGATGAAATTTTGCATGCACAACGAACATTTCTTAAAGTATGTCATAAAAAATTCAGAATTTTTTGAAATGTTTTTATATTTTGTTTAGTTTACTGTTCACACCAGGAGCATATGAGCTCAGGTGTAGAAAGGTACTTTCGCTACACAACCTTCTTCTTGTAGAGGTTGTTGGGTCTCCAAGTGCAGAGGTTTGTAGGACAGTAGCAAATTTCCCTCAAGTGGATGACCTAAGATTTAGCAATCAAATAACAAAGAGTCTCTTGTGTCCCCAACACACCCAATACAATGGTAAATTGTATAGGTGCACTAGTTCGGCGAAGAGATGGTGATACAAGTGCAATATGGATAGTAGATAATGGTTTTTGTAATCTGAAAATATAAAAAAAGCCAGGTAGCAAGTGGTAAAAGTGAGCACAAACGGTATTGCAATGCTAGGAAATAAGGCCTAGGGTTCATACTTTCACTAGTGCAAGTTCTCTCAACAATAATAACATAATTGGATCATATAACTATCCCTCAACATGCAACAAAGAGTCACTCCAAAGTCACTAATAGCGGAGAACAAACGAAGAAATTATGGTAGGGTACGAAACCACCTTAAAGTTATTCTTTCTGATCGATCTATTCAAGAGTTCGTACTAGAATAACACCTTAAGACACAAATCAACCAAAACCCTAATGTCACCTAGATACTCCAATGTCACCTCAAGTATCCATGGGTATGATTATACGATATGCATCACACAATCTCAGATTCATCTATTCAACCAACACAAAGAACTTCAAAGAGTGCCCCAAAGTTTCTATCGGAGAGTCAAGACGAAAATGTGCGCCAACCCCTATGCATAAGTTCACGAGGTCACGAAAATCGCAAGTTGATGAACAAAACATACATCAAGTGGATCACTTGATATCCCATTGTCACCACAGATAAGCACGTGCAAGACATACATCAAGTGTTCTAAAATCCTTAAAGACTCAATCCGATAAGATAACTTCAAAGGGAAAACTCAATCCATTACAAGTGAGTAGAGGGGGAGAAACATCATAAGATCCAACTATAATAGCAAAGCTCGCGATACATCAAGATCGTACCATCTCAAGAACATGAGAGAGAGAGAGATCAAACACATAGTTACTGGTACATACCCTCAGCCCCGAGGGTGAACTACTCCCTCCTCGTCATGGAGAGCGCCGGGATGATGAAGATGGCCACCGGTGAGGGATTACCCCTCCGGCAGGGTGCCGGAACAGGGTCCCGATTGGTTTTTGGTGGCTACAGAGGCTTGTGGCGACGGAACTCCCGATCTATTATGTTCCCTGATGTTTTAGGGTATATGGACATATATAGGCGAAAGAAGTCGGTCAGGGGAGCCACGAGGGGCCCACGAGGGCGGGGGGGTGCCTCCCTGCCTCGTGGCTTCCTCGAAGCTTCCCTGACGTCTACTCCAACTCTCCTGGATTGCTTCCGTTCCAGAAATAATTGTCCCGAACGTTTCATTCCGTTTGGACTCCGTTTGATATTCCTTTTTTCTTCGAAACATGAAATAGGTAAGAAAACAGCAATTTGGGTTGGGCCTCTGATAACCCACAAGTATAGGGGATCGCAACAGTTTTCGAGGATAGAGTATTTAACCCAAATTTATTGATTCGACACAAGGGGAGCCAAAGAATATTCTCAAGTATTAGCAGCTGAGTTGTCAATTCAACCACACCTGGAAACTTAATATCTGCAGCAAGGTATTTAGTAGCAAAGTAATATGATAGTAGTGGTAACGGTAGCAAAAGTAATATTTTGGGGTTTTGTAGTGATTGTAACAGTAGCAGCAGAAAAGCAAATAAGCGAAGAACAATATAGGAATAGCTCGTAGGCATTGGATCGGTCATGGAGAATTATGCCGGATGTGATCGATCATGTAACAGTCATAACCTAGCGTGACACAGAACTAGCTCCAGTTCATCAATGTAATGTAGGCATGTATTCCGAATATAGTCATACGTGCTTATGGAAAAGAACTTGCATGCCATCTTTTGTCCTACCCTCCCGTGGCAGCGAGATCCTATTGGAAACTAAGGGATATTAAGGCCTCCTTTTAATAGAGTACCGGACCAAAGAATTAACACATAGTGAATACATGAACTCCTCAAACTATGGTCATCACCGGGAGTGGTCCCGATTATTGTCACTTCAGGGTTGCCGGATCATAACACATAGTACGTGACTATAGACTTGCAAGATAGGATCAAGAACTCTCATATATTGATGAAAACATAATAGGTTCAGATCTGAAATCATGGCACTCGGGCCCTAGTGACAAGCATTAAGCATAGCAAAGTCATAACAACATCAATCTCAGAACATAGTGGATACTAGGGATCAAACCCTAACAAAACTAACTCAATTATATGATAAATATCATCCAACCCATCACCGTCCAGCAAGCCTATGATGGAATTACTCACGCACGGCGGTGAGCATCATGAAATTGGTGATACAGGAAGGTTGATGATGACGATGGCGACGGATTCCCCTCTCCGGAGCCCCGAACGGACTGCAGATCAGCCCTCCCGAGAGAGTTTAGGCTTGGCGGCGGCTCCGTATCATAAAACGCGATGAATCCTTCTCCATGATTTTTTTCTCCCCCGAAGTGAATATATGGAGTCAAGGTTGAGGTCGGTGGAGCGTCAGGGGGCCCACGAGGCAGGGGGCGCGCCCAGGGGGGTAGGGCACGCCCCCACCCTCGTGGACAGGTGGAGGCCCCCCTGACGTGGATCTTTCTTCCAGTATTTTTTATATATTCCAAAATAATTCTCCGTTGATTTTCAAGTCATTCCGAGAACTTTTATTTCTACACAAAAATAACAACATGGCAATTCTCCTGAAAACAGCGTCAGTCCGGGTTAGTTCCATTCAAATCATGCAAGTTAGAGTTGAAAACAAGGGCAAAAGTGTTTGGAAAAGTAGATACGACGGAGACGTATCAACTCCCCCAAGCTTAAACATTTGCTTGTCCTCAAGCAATTTAGTTGATAAACTGAAAGTGATAAAGAAAAACTTTTACAAACTCTGTTTGCTCTTGTTGTTGTAAATATGTAATGCCGGCAAAGATTATGAACTAACCATATTCACAAATAACACTTAGGTCTCATGTTTACTCATATCAATGTCATAATCAACTAGCGAGCAATAATAGTAAATCTCGGATGACAACACTTTCTCAAAACAATCATGATATGATCTAACAAGATGGTATCTTGCTAGCCCTTTCTGAGACCGCAAAACATAAATACAGAGCACCTTTAAAGATCAAGGACTGACTAGACATTGTAATTCATGGTAAAAGAGATCCAGTCAAGTCATACTCAATGTAAACTAACAGTAATGGATGCAAATGACAGCGGTGCTCTCCAACTGGTGCTTTTTAATAAGAGGATGATGACTCAACATAAAAGTAAATAGATAGGCCCTTCGCAGAGGGAAGCAGGGATTTGTAGAGGTGCCAGAGCTCAGTTTTGAAATAGATATGAATAATATTTTGAGCGGTATACTTTCATTGTCAACATAACAACCAGAGATCTCAATATCTTCCATGCTACGCACATTATAGGCGGTTCCCAAACAGAATGGTAAAGTTTATACTCCCCCTCCACCAACAAGCATCAATCCATGGCTTGCTCGAAACAACGAGTGCCTCCAACTAACAAGAGTCCCGGGGGAGTTTTGTTTGCAGTTATTTTGATTTGATTTGCATAAAGCATGGGACTGGGCATCCCGGTCACCAGCCATTTTCTCGTGAGTGAGAAGCGGAGTCCACTCCTCTTGAGAATAACCCACCTAGCATGGAAGATATAGACAGCCCTAGTTGATACATGAGCTATTCGAGCATACAAAACAGAATGTTTATTTGAAGGTTTAGAGTTTGGCACATACAAATTTACTTGGAACGGCAGGTAGATACCGTATATAGGTAGGTATGGTGGACTCATATGGAATAACTTTGGGGTTTATGGAATTGGATGCACAAGCAGTATTCCTACTTAGTACAAGTGAAGGCTAGAAAAAGGCTGGGAAGCGACCAGCTAGAGATAGACAACAGTCATGAACATGCATTAAAATTAATCAACACGGAATGCAAGCATGAGTAGGATATAATACACCATGAACATAAATATCGTAGAGGCTATGTTGATTTTGTTTCAACTACATGCGTGAGCATGTGCCAAGTCAAGCCACTCGAATTGTTCAAAAGAGGATACCACCCAATCATACCACATCACAACCATTTTAATAGCATGTTGACACACAAGGTAAACCATTATAAGCTCCTAGCTAATTAAGCATGGCATAAGCAACTACAATCTCTAATTGTCATTGCAAATATGTTTCTTTCATAACAGGATGAATCAGGAATAATTAACTAATCATATTTACAAAAACAAGAGAGGTCGAGTTCATACCAGCTTTTCTCATCTCAATAAGTTCATCATACAATCATTATTATTGCCTTTCACTTGCACGACCGAATAGTGTGGATAATAATAATAGTGCACGTGCATTGGACTAAGCTGGAATCTGCAAGCATTCAATTCAAGAGAGAAGACAAGGTAATATGGGCTCTTTGTTAGATCAACAATAATGCATATAAGAGCCACTCAACATTTTCATCATGATCTTCTCCTCTCGACCCCCAAAGAAAAGAAACAAAACTAATTACATGGGGAAGCTCCCAACAAGCAAAAGAAGAACGAGAAATCTTTTTAGGTTTTCTTTTTAATTACTACCACTACAGGCATGGAAAGTAAACTAGCTAAAAAGGTACAACTAATTTTTTTGTTTTTTCTTAAGGTTTATCAAACACACAAGTAGAAAGCATAAAAAGGGAAATAAAATAGCATGGATATTACAATGAAAAAGTATGAGCACCGACAACTAGCATGAGTTTTTGAACAGGAATGTAATGTCGGTGAGAGATACGTACTCCCCCAAGCTTAGGCTTTTGCCCTAAGTTGGTTTATGGCCACGGCTGGCCTGGCGGATATCCAAAGTTGTAACTGGGGTCGTACTAAGATGCAGCTGCAATTTCCTGATGAGCTGCAGCTGGAGGCGAGCTGTCTCTGCCCTCCTCTCGTACTCGGTTGCCTCCTCACTGGTTATAACACATGTCCCTTTTGCTTGAAAAGTCAAAGAAAGTAGGAGCAGGGAGAGCGACGTGATAGGTGCATCGTCTGTCAAAGATTAGTCGGTACTGGAGGAACTGATCGTTCCTCTCAATAAACTAATGACGAACCATAGCATCATAATCTAGATAAGAAGGAGGCAACTCAATATCATCTCCACGTACGGGTATCTCAAGAAAGTTAGCTATACGAGTTGCATAAATTCCACCAAAGAAATCTCCATGAATATGATTATTATGCAACCTACGTGCAACAATAGCCCCCAAGTTGTATTGTTTATCGCCTAAAATAGCGCTTCTAAGAACGCTAAAATCAGGCACACACATGTGACATGCTTCATCTTTACCATTAATGCATCTACCTATGAAGAGAGCAAAATAATGTATAGCAGGAAAATGAATGCTCCCTATGGTAGCTTGCGTCACATCTCTAGATTCCCCCACAGTTATACTAGCAAGAAAATCTCTAAATTCAGACTTGCGAGGTTCACTAACATCACCCCACTGTGGGAGTTTACAAGCAGTGTTAAAATCTTCTAAGTCCATGGTATAAGATTTATCATAATGATCGAATAGGACAGTTTGAGAACTGCGTGATGATGAAAATTTAAACATTGTCACAAATGAATCAGTTAAATAGAGGTATTGACGGCACTTGTCTGCCTCGAAGCTCTCAAGATCAGCATTATGCACATAAGCTTCAAATTCCTCCTTGATTCCCGCTCGAACCATGAAGTCCTCTGACGGCCATTCACAGGGCCGCACTTGAGCATCCCTTGGTGGTTCCTCGTCCGCATCGCGTATTGCGAGTCTGGGTCCTTGCTTCCTTGAAGAACCACCTTGGTACATTTTCCCAAACATATTTCTTTCTTTGAAATATTTCTGAAATTTTTAGTAACTTCAAAATAAAAGTGAACTAAACTCAACAATATTGATAGCAGCTACTCCTACAAGTGCCTAGAGGCAATATCATGCATCAAAACTACTTTTGACCACATAAATTTGACATGCAAGATCAAGAACAGGGTCACCTAAGAAGCAAAAAATTGCAATGAATAAAGCACTAGAACAAAAACTAATTGGACCATTGGAGGATTCACATACCAAAGAACAATCCCCCAAAGCAGTTTTGTGAATGGAGCTTTCAGCTAGGAGTTTGAAAATGGCAGCAAGATGAGCTTGAACTCAGGTTTGAGCTGGTTGGTGATTTTTTGGGAGGAAGAAGGAGTGTGTGGTGGCTGGAATAAGTGGAGGGGAGCCACCATGGGCCCACGAGGCAGGGGGCGCGCCTTGGACCCTCGTGGCCAGGTGCTTGCTCCCCCTGTTGTGTTATCAGTGCTAGATATTCTCAAATATTCTAGAAAAAATCATATTTAATTTTTAGGGCATTTGGAGAACTTTTATTTTCGGGGTATTTTTCATTTGGATGGATAATTCAGAAAACAGACAGGAATTACTATTTTTGCTTTATTTAATATAAATAACAAAAAGTAAAAATAGGGTACAAAGAGTTGTGCCTTCTAAATTCATCCATCTCATGCTCATCAAAAGGAATCCACTAACAAGGTTGATCAGGTCTTGTTAACAAACTCATTTTGAATAACATGAAACCGGAGAATTTTTGAATAACACTAGGTTACCTCAACGGGGATATGCATATCCCGAACAATAAGAATATCATATTTCTTCTTGACAGTAGGAAGAGGAAATTCAAAACCTCCAATAGTGATTGTTGAAATTTTTCCAATAGAATTGATATTGTGGACTTGAGGTTGTTTCCTCGAAAAGTGTACCGTATGCTCATTACCATTAACATGAAAAGTGACATTGCCTTTGGTGCAATCAATAACAGCCCCTGCAGTATGCAAAAAGGGTCTTCCAAGAATAATAGACATACTATCGTCCTTGGGAATATCAAGAATAACAAAGTCCGTTAAAATAGTAACGTTTACAACCACAACAGGCACATCCTCACAAATACCAACAGGTATAGCAGTTGATTTATCAGCCATTTGCAAAGATATTTCAGTAGGTGTCAACTTATTCAAATCAAGTCTACTATATAAAGAGAGAGGAATAACACTAACACCGGCTCCAAGATCACATAAAGCAGTTTTAACATAGTTTCTTTTAATGGAGCATGGTATAGTTGGTACTCCTGGATCTCCAAGTTTCTTTGGTATTCCACCCTTAAAAGTATAATTAGCAAGCATGGTGGAAATTTCAGCTTCCGATATCTTTCTTTTATTAGTAACAATTTCCTTCATATATTTAGCATAAGGATTCATTTTAAGCATATCGGTCAAACGCATACGCAAAAAGATAGGTCTAATCATTTTAGCAAAGCGCTCAAAATTCTCATCATCCTTTTTTTGGATGGTTCAATAGGAAAAGGCATGGGTTTCTGAACCCATGGTTCTCTTTATTTACTGTGCTTCCTAGCAACAAAGTCTCTCTTGTCATAACGTTGATTCTTTTATTGTGGGTTATCAAGATCAACAGCAGGTTCAATCTCTACATCATTGTCATTGCTAGGTCGAGCATCCACATGAACATCATTATTAACATTATCACTAGGTTCATGTTCGTTACCAGATTGTGTTTCAGCATCAGAAATAGAAATATCATTGGGATTCTCAGGTGTATCAATAACAGGTTCATTAGAAGCATGCAAAGTCCTATCATTTTTCTTTCTCTTCATTTTAGAAGGACTAGGTGCATCAACATTAATTCTCTAAGAATCTTGCTCAATTCTCTTAGGATGACCCTCAGGATACAAAGGTTCCTGAGTCACTTTACCTCCTCTAGTTGCAACTCTAACAAAAAAGTCATTATTTTTACTATTCAATTCATTGAGCAAATCATTCTGAGCTTTAAGTACTTGTTCTACTTGAGTGGTAACCATAGAAGCATGTTTACTAATAAGTTTAAGTTCACTTTTAACGTTAGCCATATAATCACTCAAGTGTCCAATCATATAAGCATTGTGTTTCAATTGTCTACCAACATAAGCATTAAAATCTTGTTGCTTAACCATGAAGTTATCAAATTCATCCAAACATTGGCTAGCAAACTTAGCAGGAGGGATTTCAGCTTTATCATATCTATAGAGAGAATTTACCTTTACTACCTGTTTCGGGTTATCGAGACCATGTGTTTGTTCAATAGGTGATGAATTAAGACCATGTATTTCTTCAACAGGCGGTAAATTCTTAACATCTTCAGCTTTTATACCTTTTTCTTTCATAGATTTCTTTGCCTCTTGCATATCTTCAGGACTGAGAAATAGAATACCCCTTTTCTGCGGAGTTGGCTTAGGAGTTGGTTCAGGAAGTGTACAATTATTTTCATTGGTCAACATATTATTCAATAACAATTCAGCTTGATCAATAGTTCTTTCCCTGAAAACACAACCAGCACAACTATCCAGGTAATCTTTGGAAGCATCGGTTAGTCCATTATAAAAGATATCAAGTATTTTATTTTTCTTGAGAGGATGATCAGGCAAAGAATTAAGTAATTGGAGAAGACTCCCCAAGCTTGTGGGAGACTCTCTTCTTCAATTTGCACAAAAATATATATTTCCCTTAAAGCAGCTTGTTTCTTATGAGCGGGAAAATATTTAGCAGAGAAGTAGTAAATCATATCCTGGGGACTATGCACACAACTAGGATCAAGAGAATTAAACCATATCTTAGCATCACCCTTTAATGAGAACAGAAATAACTTAGGATATAATAATAGCGAGTTTTCTCATCATGTGTAAACAGGGTGGCTATGTCATTTAATTTAGTAAGAAGTGCCACAACAGTTTCAGATTCATAGACATAAAAAGGATCAGATTCAACCAAAGTAATTATCTCGGGATCGGCGGAGAAATCATAATCCTTATCAGTAATAAAGATAGGCGAAGTAGCAAAAGCAGGGTCATATTTCATTCTTGCATTCAAAGATTTTTCTTTAAGCTTAGCTAATAATTTCTTAAGATCACTTCTATCATTGCAAGCAAGAAAGTCTCTAGCAGTTTCTTCATCCATAACATAACCCTCAGGAGCAACAGGTAATTCATATCTAGGGGGAGAATCTTCATCATCACTTTCATCAATATTATCAATTTCAATAATTTCATTCTCTCTAGCCCTAGCAAGTTGTTGATCAAGGAATTCACTAAGTGGCACAGTAGTATCAAGCATAGAAGTAGTTTCATCATAAGTATCATGCATAGCAGAAGTGGCATCATCAATAACATGCGACATATCAGAATTAATAGCATAAGTAGGTTTAGGTGTCGCAAGTTTACTCAAAACAGAAGGTGAATCAAGTGCAGAGCTATATGGCAGTTCCTTACCTCCCCTCGTAGTTGAGGGAAAAATCTTGGTTCTTTGATCTTTCAAGTTCTTCATAATGATAAGCAGATATAAATCCCAAGTGACTCAAAGAATAGAGCTATGCTCCCCGGCAATGGCGCCAGAAAATGTTCTTGATAACCCACAAGTATAGGGGATCGAATCGCAATAGTTTTCAAGGGTACAGTATTCAACCCAAATTTATTGATTCAACACAAGGGGAGCCAAAGAATATTCTCAAGTATTAGCAGCTGAGTTGTCAATTCAACCACACCTGGAAACTTAATATCTGCAGCAAGGTATTTAGTAGCAAAGTAATATGATAGTAGTGATAATGGTGGCAAAAGGTAACGGTAGCAAAATTAATATTTTTGGGTTTTGTAGTGATTGTAACAGTAGCAGCGGAAAAGTAAATAAGCGAAGAATAATATAGGAAAATCTCGTAGGCATTGGATCAGTGATGGAGAATTATGCCGGATGCGATCGATCATGTAACAGTCATAACCTAGGGTGACACAGAACTAGCTCCAGTTCATCAATGTAATGTAGGCATGTATTCCGAATATAGTCATGCGTGCTTATGGAAAAGAACTTGCATGCCATCTTTTGTCCTACCCTCCCATGGCAGTGGGGTCCTATTGGAAACTAAGGGATATTAAGGCCACCTTTTAATAGAGTACCGGACCAAAGCATTAACACATAGTGAATACATGAACTCCTCAAACTACGTTCATCACCGGGAGTGGTCCCGATTATTGTCACTTTGGGGTTGCCGGATCATAACACATAGTAGGTGACTATAGACTTGCAAGATAGGATCAAGAACTCTCATATATTGATGAAAACATAATAGGTTCAGATCTGAAATCATGGCACTCAGGCCCTAGTGACAAGCATTAAGCATAGCAAAGTCATAGCAACATCAATCTCAGAACATAGTGGATACTAGGGATCAAACCCTAACAAAACTAACTCGATTACATGATAAATCTCATCCAACCCATCACCGTCCAGCAAGCCTACGATGGAATTACTCACACACGGTGGTGAGCATCATGAAACTGGTGATGGAGGAAGGTTGATGATGACGATGGCGACGGATTCCCCTCTCCGGAGCCCCGAACGAACCCTAGATCAGCCCTCCCGAGAGAGTTTAGGGCTTGGCGGCGGCTCCGTATTGTAAAACACGATGAATCCTTCTCCTTGATTTTTTTCTCCCCAAAGTGAATATATGGAGTCAAGGTTGAGGTCGGTGGAGCGTCAGGGGGCCCACGAGGCAGGGGGCGCGCCCCCACCCTCGTGGACAGGTGGAGGCCCCCTGACGTGGATCTTTCTTCCAGTATTTTTTATATATTCCAAAATAATTATGCATTGATTTTCAGGTCATTCCGAGAACTTTTATTTCTGCACAAAAATAACATCATGGCAATTATGCTAAAAACAGCGTCAGTCCGGGTTAGTTCCATTCAAATCATGCAAGTTAGAATCCAAAAGAAGCGCAAAAGTGTTTGGAAAAGTAGATACGACGTAGACGTATCAGCCTCCGGTTAATATGTTAGTCCCAAAAATAATATAAAAGTGTTTAGTAAAGCCCATAAACATCCAAAATAGATAATATAATAGCATGAATACTTCATAAATTGTCGATACGTTGGAGACGTATCAGCATCCCCGCCAAGCTTAATTCCTGCTCGTCCTCGAGTAGGTAAATGATAAAAGAAAGAATTTATGAAGTGTGAATGCTAGCAGGTGCACAAGTTTGATCAATGGTAATTTCAATCACCTTTTCTAGCATCATTATGGGCCAGTTCTTTTGGGCGGCTTAAAAAATAAGCCACCTCACCCCAGATTTTCTCATAAGCCACGTTTTATATTCATTGGGGCTTCTAAACTAATTATAGAAAAACTAATTTAGAAATCTTAAAAAAAATTAAGAGGCAGCTTATTTTTTAAGCTGGGGAGAGGCAGCTTATTTTTTAAGCCGTCCAAAAGAACTACCCCTATATATCATAACAGTAGCTCAACTCATAGCACTTCTCATGATCAAGTAACAAGCTATTCACATGTTAAAGTATAGATCATAAACTTTCTTGAAAACTAACAAACTGTGTTATTAGTCATCAAACGATTACAATTCATTTTATTTTCAGGAAGGGTCTGTGTTCGAGCTTTGATTCAGCAAACTACTCAACTGTCATTTAGTCTTTCACAATTGCTAACACTCACGTGATATTTATGGGTTCAAAGATTTAATCAGACACAGAGAAAGATAGGGGCTTACATATTCACCTCCCAACCTTTTACCTCAAGGGTAATGTCAACAATAATACTTCGCATCAGGATCTTTCCAACACAATGTGCTTGCCAAAGGATAAAATGTAAAAAGGAAGGTGAAGATCACCATGACTCTTGCATAAGGTATAAGACAAGAATAAAAGATAGGCCCTTCGCAGAGGGAAGCGGAGGTTGTCATGCGCTTTTATAGTTGGATGCACAAAATCTTAATGCGAAAGAACGTCACTTTATATTGCCACTTGTGATAGGGACCTTTATTATGCAGTCTGTCGCTTTTATTGCTTCCACATCACAAGATCGTATAAAGCTTACTTTCTCCACACTAATAGATCATACATATTCAGAGAGCTATTTTTATTGCATGCACCGATGACAACTTGCTTGAAGGATCTTACTCAATCCATAGGTAGGTATGGTGGACTCTCATGGCAATACTGATTTAAGGGATGTTTGGAAGCACAAGTAGTATCTCTACTTGGTGCAAAGAATTTGGCTAGCATGAGGGGTAAAGGCAAGCTCAGCATGGTGAATGATCCATGACAATATACTTTATTTCAGATATAAGAAAACATAACCCATTATGTTGTCTTCCTTGTCCAACATCAACCTTTTAACATGTCGTATTTTAATGAGTGCTCACAATTACAAAATATGTCCAAGATAGTATATTTATATGTGAAATCTCTCTTCCTTCAATATTCTTTCATGAATTGTTCAAGTGACCAATACAATGTTTGCTAACCTTCAATAAATTTACCACCTCTACTCCTTATATGTGAAGTCATTACTACCCATGGGATAAGCATATGAAACATATATAATTTCAGATTTATTATATTCAATTCATTCAACTATTTACTCATAGGATATAAGTGAAGCACACGAGTAAATAACAAACTACTCCAAAAAGATATAAGTGAAGATCAATGAGTAGTTAAATAATTATTTAGCTATGTGAAGACTCTCCATTTAATAAATTCAGATATTGATACTTTATTCAAACATCAATAAAAGAAAATAAAATGGCATCTAAGAATATCAAACATCATGTGAAGAAACAAAAACTTAGGATCAACCGATGCTAACCGATAGTTGTTGAAGAAGAAAGGTGGGATGCCAACCAGGGCATCCCCAAGCTTAGACGCTTGAGACTTATTGAAATATTATCTTGGGATGCCTTGGGCATACACAAGCTTGAGCTTTTGTGTCTCCTTAATTCCTCTCATATCACAGTCTCCCTAAATCTCAAAAGCTTCATCCACACAAAACTTAACAAGGACTCGTGAGATAAGTTAGTATAAACCAATGCAAAAACCTTATCATACTCTTCTGTGGAAATCACTAAAATTATTAATCAACATTGCATACTAAATGCCTCCACATATTTAATAGTCCTATCCTCAAATAGAATCATTAAACAAGCAAACATATGTAAACAATGCAAACATAACATCAATCTGCCTAAACAGGACAGTCTGTGAAGAATGCAGCAAGATCCATACTTCCCTAGCTCCAAAAATTATGAAAGAAAATTCCCACTGTAGTAAATTTACCATAGCTTATTATGAAAAATATTTCAACATTTTATCACATTCTGACTTTTCTACGGAATTTTTCCAACAGTGGTAAACTTTCTGTTTTCAAACAGCAACATGTAGACTTGTAAAATAGGCATAGTAAAGGCCATCAATGCCACTTTTATTGAAATAAAATATGCAAAACATTGTTATAAATAACATCAAGCAAATCCTAACAAAATAAATTGACGCTCCAAGCAAAACACATATCATGTGGTGAATAAAAATATAGCTCCAAGTAAAGTTACCGATGAACGAAGACAAAAGAGGGGATGCCTTCTGGGGCATCCCCAAGATTAGGCTCTTGGTTGTCCTTGAATATTACCTTGGGATTCCTTGAGCATCCCCAAGCTTAGGCTCTTGCCACTCCTTATTCCATAGTCCGTCGAATCTTTACCCAAAACTTGAAAACTTCATAACACAAAACTTAACAGAAAACTCGTGAGCTCCGTTAGTAAAAGAAAACAAACCACCACTTCAAGGTACTGTAATTAACTCATTATTTATTTATATTTGTGTTAAACATACTGTATTACAACTTTTATATGGTTCATAAACTCTATTACTAGCCATAGATTCATCAAAATAAGCAAACAACACACAAAAAAGAATCTATCAAAAACAGAACAGTCTGTAGTAATCTGTAGGTTTCGAATACTTCTGGAACCCCAAAAATTATAAAATAAATTGATGGACATGAGGAATTTATCTATTAATCATATTCAAAACGAATTAACTAAATATCACTCTCCATTAAAAATGGCAGAAAATCTCATGAGCGCTAAAGTTTCTGTTTTTTACAGCAAGATCGCAAAGACTTTCCCCAAGTCTTCCCAAAGGTTCTACTTGGCACAAACACAAATTAAAAGCATAAAACCACATCTAAACAGAGGCTAGATGAATTATTTATTACTAAACATGAGCAAAAAGCAAAGAACAAAAATAAAGTTGGGTTGCCTCCCAACAAGCGCTATCGTTTAATGCCCCCAGCTAGGCATGATGATTTCAATGATGCTCACATAAAAGATAAGAATTGAAACATAAAGAGAGAATCATGAAGAATATGACTAGTACATGAAGGAAATATTCCCTAGAGGCAATAATAAAGTTACTATTTATTTCCTTATTTCATGATAAATGTTTATTATTCATGCTAGAATTGTATTAAACGGAAACATAATACATGTGTGAATACATAGACAAACATAGTGTCACTAGTATGCCTCTACTTGACTAGCTCGTTAATCAAAGATGTTTATGTTTCCTAACCATAGACAAAGAGTTGTTATTTGAATAACGGGATCACATCATTAGGAGAATGATGTGATTGACTTGACCCATTCCGTTAGCTTAGCACTCGATCGTTTAGTATGTTGCTATTGCTTTCTTCATGACTTATACATGTTCCTATGACTATGAGATTATGCAACTCCCGTTTTCCGGAGGAATACTTTGTGTGCTACCAAACGTCACAACGTAACTGGGTGATTATAAAGGAGCTCTACAGGTGTCTCCAAAGGTAAACGTTGGGTTGGCGTATTTCGAGATTAGGATTTGTCACTCCGATTGTCGGAGAGGTATCTCTGGGCCCTCTCGGTAATGCACATCACATAAGCCTGGCAAGCATTGCAACTAATGAGTTAGTTGCGAGATAATGTATTACGAAACGAGTAAAGAGACTTGCCGGTAACGAGATTGAACTAGGTATTGAGATACCGACGATCGAATCTCGGGCAAGTAACATACCGATGACAAAGGGAACAACGTATGTTGTTATGTGGTCTGACCAATAAAGATCTTCATAGAATATGTGGGAGCCAATATGAGCATCGAGGTTCCACTATTGGTTATTGACCGAAGACGTGTCTCGGTCATGTCTACATTGTTCTCGAACCCGTAGGGTCCGCACGCTTAAGGTTTCGATGACAGTTATATTATGAGTTTATGAGTTTTGATGCACCGAAGGAGTTCGGAGTCCCGGATGAGATCGGGGACATGACGAGGAGTCTCGAAATGGTTGAGACGTAAAGATCGATATATTGGACGACTATATTCAGACATCAGAAAGGTTCCGAGTGGTCCGGGTATTTTTTCGGAGTACCGGGGAGTTACGGGAATACGGGGGAAGAAGTATATGGGCCTTATTGGGCTTTAGGGGAGAGTGAGAGGCAGGCCGCGCCCCTCCCCCCAAGGCCTAGTCCGAATTGGACTAGGGGGAGGGGCTGCACCCCCTCCTTCCTTCTCTTCCCTCTTCCCCTTCCTTGTCTCCTACTCCTATTACATGGAAGGACTCCTAGTGTTGGACTAGGAAAAGGGGAATCCTACTCCCGGTGGGAGTAGGACTCCCCTAGGGCGCGCCATAGAGAGGGCCGGCCCTCCCCTCCTCCACTCCTTTATATACGGGGGCAGGGGGCACCCCATAGACACACAAGTTGATCCTCGTGATCGTTTTCTTAACCGTGTGCGGTGCCCCCTTCCACCATACTCCTCGATAATATTGTAGCGGTGCTTAGGCGAAGCCTTGCGACGGTAGAACATCAAGATCGTCACCACGCTGTCGTGCTGACGGAACTCTTCCCCGACACTTTGCTGGATCGGATTTCGGGGATCGTCATCGATCTGAACGTGTGCAGAACTCGGAGGTGCAGTGCGTTCGGTACTTGGATCGGTCGGATCGGGAAGACATACGACTACTTCCTCTACGTTGTGTCAACACTTCCGCTGTCGGTCTACAAGGGTACATAGATCACACTCTCCCCTCTCGTTGCTATGCATCACCATGATCTTGCGTGTGCGTAGGAAATTTTTGAAATTACTACGTTCCCCAACAGTGGCATCCGAGCCTAGGTTTTATGGTTTGATGTTATATGCACGAGTAGAACACAAGTGAGTTTTGGGCGATATAAGTCATACTGCTTACCAGCATGTCATACTTTGCGGTATTGTTGGATGAAGCGGCCCGGACCGACATTACGCGTACGCTTACGCGAGACTGGTTCTACCGCCGTGCTTTGCACACAGGTGGCTGGCGGGTGTCAGTTTCTCCAACTTTAGTTGAACCGAGTGTGGCTACGCCCGGTCCTTGCGAAGGTTAAAACAGCACCAACTTGACAAACTATCGTTGTGGTTTTGATACGTAGGTAAGATTGGTTCTTGCTTAAGCCCGTAGCAGCCACGTAAAACTTGCAACAAACAAAGTAGAGGACATCTAACTTGTTTTTGCAGGGCATGTTGTGATGTGATATTGTCAAGACATGATGCTAAATTTTATTGTATGAGATGATCATGTTTTCTAACCGAGTTATCGGCAACTGGAAGGAGCCATATGGTTGTCACTTTATTGTATGCAATGCAATCGCGCTGTAATGCTTTACTTTATCACTAAGCGATAGCGATAGTCGTGGAAGCATAAGATTGGCGAGACGACAACGATGCTACGATGGAGATCAAGGTGTCGCGCCGGTGACGATGGTGGTCATGACGGTGCTTCGGAGATGGAGATCACAAGCACAAGATGATGATGGCCATATCATATCACTTATATTGATTGCATGTGATGTTTATGCATCTTATCTTGCATTGATTGACGGTAGCATTATACGATGATCTCTCACTAAATTTCAAGATAAAAGTGTTCTCCCTGAGTATGCACCGTTGCCAAAGTTCATCGTGCCCAGACACCACGTGATGATCGGGTGTGATAAGCTCTACGTCCATCTACAACGGGTGCAAGCCAGTTTTGCACATGCAGAATACTCAGGTTAAACTTGACGAGCCTAGCATATGCAGATATGGCCTCGGAACAATGAGACCGAAAGGTCGAGCGTGAATCATATAGTAGATATGATTAACATAGCGATGTTCACCATTGAAAACTACTCCATTTCACGTGATGATCGGTTATGGTTTACTTGATTTGGATCACATGATCACTTAGATGATTAGAGGAATGTCTATCTAAGTGGGAGTTCTTAAGTAATATGATTAACTGAACTTAAATTTATCACGAACTTAGTCCTAGTAGTATTATGCAAATTATGTTGTAGATCAATAGCTTGCGTTGTCGCTTCCCTATGTTTATTTTGATATGTTCCTAGAGAAAATTGTGTTGAAAGATATGAGTAGCAATGATGCGGATTGGATCCGTGATCTGAGGTTTATCCTCATTGCTGCACAGAAGAATTATGTCATTGATGCACCGCTAGGTGACAGACCTATTGCAGGAGCAGATGCAGACGTTATGAACGTTTGGCTAGCTCAATATGATGACTACTTGATAGTTTAGTGCACCATGCTTAACGGCTTAGAATCGGGACTTCAAAGACGTTTTGAACGTCATGGACCATATGAGATGTTCCAGGAGTTGAAGTTAATATTTCAAGCAAATACCCGAGTTGAGAGATATGAAGTCTCCAACAAGTTCTATAGCTAAAAGATGGAGGAGAATCACTCAACTAGTGAGCATATGCTCAGATTGTCTGGGTACTACAATCACTTGAATCAAGTGGGAGTTAATCTTCCAGATAAAATAGTGATTGACAGAATTCTCTAGTCACCATCACCAAGTTGGTAGAACTTCGTGATGAACTATGATATGCAAGGGATAACGGAAACGATTCCCAAGCTCTTTGTAATGCTGAAATTGATGAAGGTAGAAATCGAGAAAAACATCAAGTGTTGATGGTAGACAAGACCACTAGTTTCAAGAAAAGGGCAAAGGAAAAAAGGGGAACTTCAAGAAGAACAGCAAGCAAGTTGCTGCTCAAGTGAAGAAGCCCAAGTCTGGTCCTAAGACTGAGACTGAGTGCTTCTACTGCAAAGGGACTGGTCACTGGAAGCAGAACTGCCCCAAGTATTTGGCGGATAAGGAGGATGGCAAAGTGAACATAAGTATATTTCATATACATGTTATTGATGTGTACTTTACTAGTTTTTATAGCAACCCCTCAGTATTTGATACTAGTTCAGTTGCTAAGATTAGTAAACTCAAAACGGGAGTTGCAGAATAAACAGAGACTAGTTAAGGGTGAAGTGACGATGTGTGTTGGAAGTGGTTCCAAGATTGATATGATCATCATCGCACACTCCCTATAATTTCGGGATTAGTGTAGAACCTAAATAAGTGTTATTTGGTGTTAGCGTTGAGCATGAATATGATTTGATCATGTTTATTGTAATACGGTTATTCATTTAAGTAAGAGAATAAATCGTTGTTCTGTTTACATGAATAAAACCTTATATGGTTACACACCCAATGAAAATAGTTCGTTGGATCTCGATCATAGTGATACACATAATCATAATATTGAAACCAAAAGATGCAAAGTTAATAATGATAGTGCAACTTATTTGTGGCACTGCCGTTTAGGTCATATTGGTGTAAAGCGCATGAAGAAACTCCATGCTGATGGGCTTTTGAAATCACTTGATTATGAATCAGTTGATGCTTGCGAACCATGCCTCATGGGCAAGATGACTAAGACTCCGTTCTTCGGAACAATGGAGCGAGCAACAGATTTGTTGGAAATCATACATACTGATGTATGTGGTCCGATGAATATTGAGGCTCGCGACAGGTATCATTATTTTCTGATCTTCACAGATGATTTGAGCAGATATGAGTATATCTACTTGATGAAACATAAGTCTGAAACATTTGAAAAGTTCAAAGAATTTCAGAGTGAAGTGAAAAATCATCATAACAAGAAAATAAAGTTTCTACGATCTGATCATAGAGAAGAGTATTTGAGTTACGAGTTTGGCCTTCAGTTAAAAACAATGTGAAATAGTTTCACTACTCACGGCACCTAGAACACCACAATGTAATGGTGTGTCCGAACGTCATAACCGTACTTTATTAGATATGGTGCGATCTATGATGTCTCTTACCGATCTACCACTATCGTTTTGGGGTTATGCATTAGAGACAGCTGCATTCACATTAAATAGGGCACCATCTAAATCCGTTGAGACGACACCGTATGAACTATGGTTTGGCAAGAAACCTAAGCTGTCATTTCTTAAAGTTTGAGGTTGCAATGCTTATGTGAAAAAGTTTCATCCTGATAAGCTCAAACCCAAATCGGAGAAATATGTCTTCATAGGATACCCAAAGGAGACTGTTGGGTACACCTTCTATCATAGATCTGAAGGCAAGACATTCGTTGCTAAGAATGGATCCTTTCTAGAGAAGGAGTTTCTCTTGAAAGAAGTGAGTGGGAGGAAAGTAGAAAACTTGATAAGGTAATTGTACCTTCTCCCTTATTGGAAAGTAGTTCATCACAGAAATCTGTTCTTGTGACTACTACACCAATTAGTGAGGAAGCTAATGATGATGATCATATAACTTCAGATCAAGTTACTACCGAATCTCGTAGGTAAACCAGAGTAAGATCCGCACCAGAGTGGTATGGTAATCCTGTTCTGGAAATCATGCTACTAGATCATGATGAACCTACGAACTATGAAGAAGCGATGGTGAGCCTAGATTCCGCAAAATGGCTTGAAGCCATGAAATCTGAGATGGGATTCATGTATGAAAACAAAGTATGGACTTTGGTTGACTTGCCCGTTGATCGACAAGCAATTTGAAATAAATGGATCTTCAAGAGAAAGACGGACGCTGATAGTAGTGTTACTATCTACAAAGCTAGAATTGTCGAAAAAGGTTTTCGACAAGTTCAAGGTATTGACTACGATGAGAGTTTCTCACTCGTATCTATGCTTAAGTCTATCCGAATCATGTTAGCAATTGCCGCATTTTATGAAATCTAGCAAATGGATAAACAAAACCGCATTCCTTAATGGATTTATTAAAGAAAAATTGTATATGATGCAACCAGAAGGTTTTGTCAATCCTAAAGGTACTAACAAAATATGCAAGCTCCAGCGATCCATCTATGGACTGGTGCAAGCATCTCGGAGTTGGAATATACGCTTTGATAAGTTGATCAAAGCATATAGTTTTATACAGACTTGCGGTGAAGCCTGTATTTACAAGAAAGTGAGTGGGAGCACTACAGCATTTCTGATAAGTATATGTGAAAGACATATTGTTGATTGGAGATAATGTAGAATTATTCTGCAAAGCATAAAGGAATATTTGAAAGGAATTTTTTCAAAGAAAGACCTCGGTGAAGCTGCTTACATATTGAGCATCAAGATCTATAGAGATAGATCAAGATGCTTGATAAGTTTTTCAATAAGTATATACCTTGACAAGATTTTGAAGTAGTTCAAAATGGAACAGTCAAAGAAGGAGTTCTTGCCTGTGTTACAAAGGTGTGAAGTTGAGTAAGACTCAAAACCCGACCACGGCAGAAGATATAGAGAGAGAATGAAAGTCATTCCCTATGCCTCAGCCATAGGTTCTATAAAGTATGCCATGCTGTGTACCAGACCTATTGTATACCCTGCCCTGATTTTGGCAAGGGAGTGCAATAGTGATCTAAGAGTAGATCACTGGACAGCGGTCAAAATTATCCTTAGTGGAATAAGGATATGTTTCTCGATTATGGACATGACAAAAAGGTTCGTCGTAAAGGGTTACGTCGATGCAAATTTTGACACTGATTTAGATGACTCTAAGTCTCAATCTGGATACATATTGAAAGTGGGAGCAATTAGCTATAGTAGCTCCATGCAGAGCATTGTTTACATAGAAATTTGCAAAATACATATGGATCTGAATATGGCAGACCCGTTGACTAAACTTCTCTCACAGGCAAAACATGATCACACCTTAGTACTCTTTGGGTGTTAATCACATTGCGATGTGAACTAGATTATTGACTCTAGTAAACCCTTTGAGTGTTGGTCACATAATGTAATGCCCCAGACATAATTTTCCCAATTTGTACTCCAACTCTTGCCGTTTCCGGTGTTAAGTTATATTTATTTCTCGGGTTCGAGTCTTTGTCTCCGTGTGTTGTTTTCGTTGTCATGCATCTCATATCATGTCATCATGTACATTGCATTTGCATACGTGTTCATCTCATGCATTCGAGCATTTTTCCCGTTGTCCGTTTTGCATTCCGGCGCTTCGTTCTCCTCCGGTGGCCAATTCTAGCTTTCTTTCGTGTGTGGGGATTAAACATTTCCGGATTGGACCGAGACTTGCCAAGCGGCCTTCGTTTACTACCGGTAGACCGCCTGTCAAGTTTCGTGTCATTCGAACGTCGTTTGATACTCCAACGGTTAACCGAGGGACCGAAAAGGCCTCGTGTGTGTTGCAGCCCAACACCCCTCCAATTTGGCCTAAAACCCACCAAACTCTGCTCCATCATCTAGAGCGTTCGATCACGATCGCGTGGCCGAAAACCGCACCTCATTTGGACTCTCCTAGCTCCACTTATGCCTATAAATACACCCCCTCCGTTTTCGGATCTCCCCTCTACCCAAAACCCTAAAATCTCCAGATCCGCCGCACCTTCCGCCGACGGACACGTCCGATTTGGGCTGGACGTGTCCGCCACCATCCGCCGCCGCCAATCAAGCCGCGCCACGTGGCGCTCGTCTGACCCCGCCGCCGCCGCGGCCCGGGAGCCCGAGGCCGGCCCCCGTGGCCCGCATCGCCACCCGCCGCCGCCTCGCACCAGCCCC
>NC_041382.1:759246833-759267208 GCF_002162155.2 Triticum dicoccoides
GCCGGCGCCGCCCCCGTCCGCGTCCGGCGCCGCCTTGCCGCTCCGGCCGCCCCCGGCCTCTCCTTCCTCGTCTCCGAGCTCCGGCAGCCACGAACTCCGGCGGTGAACAGTGAAATCCGGCGAACTTCGATATCCGTGCCGATCCAGATCTGGATCTGAAATTCGACGGTTGACTTTTATCCCTGAAACCCTAATTTTTTGTGCTAACTTTGACCGGCCATATCTTCGCATCCGTAGCTCCGTTTTGGACATATAGCATATCAAAATGTTCGTCTCGATGAGTATATCATTTCATTCCATTGCATCATTTTCATTTGAGTTCATCTTGATGCCCGAAATGCTGTTAGAAGAAGGCTTCGTGAGCTAATTGTCAGATCTGCTAGTTCATCTTAGACTTTTGTCATTTTTGCCATGATTGTTGTGTGCATGATATGCCTGTGAGTCCTTCATATGTTTTGTTAAGGATTTTGTTATCTTTCCAGAGGTGCAACCCATGCATTTTTGTGATGTGTGTGGTGACTTGTGCAAGCTTGCAAAGTGAGGCACTCGATAGATCTCTTTTCAGGGACTTAGTAGTTTTCACTAAGTCTGGGATTATTTAGTTCATGATGCCATATGTTCATGCTGTTTCCTAGTGATCCGTGCCTCTTTTGAGGATGATCAGTAAAGGAGTTTTGTTAATATTATAGTGATCTATCCATCCATGTCTTTTCTTGCAATTATGGAGCACCCTAGCTTGAGTCAATCGAGCTATACTTTTGCTTCGTTGTGAATCTGGGCAGATCGTCAACTCGTTTGCGATTTTGCCGATGCTATTGTAGTGGATCCGTGCATGCTATGCCATTGTTCTTGCCATGTCTAGCTTGCATTTTGTGCCTTCTTTATGGCTGTATGCTTTCCTTGCCATGACTTGCACCTTAGTGAGTGCATCGAACTCGTTAACATGCCTTCGTGAGTTATATTTCAGCATGTGTCAGTTTTCACTAAGTCTGAAAACTGATTATGTTTTAGCTATGTTCGTGTGCTTGTTAGTATATTTTGTGATCCCTTTTGGCCCAAGGTCACTAAGGGTCTTTTGTTAAGCTTGTTGAGTAGCTCCATGCCATGTTCTTCTTTGTCTTAATCAGGTCCTGTAGCATGTTGTTTCGTTGCTCCGAAGAGGGCTTCATGATCTGAAATTTCAGACAAGTGTTAATTTCACTAAGTCTGAGATCTGTTTACCATTTGCGTTTTTGCCATGCTTGTTTGAATCTGTTAATGGATGAATTGGCCGTAGCTCAGTGCTAGTCTTTTGTCAAGCATCTTGAATGCTTCCCTGCCATGTATTTTGTTGCCATGTTTGGGTGCTGTAGCATGTTCATTTCATTGCATTTAGATGCCTACTTGCTGTAAATCGCAGACCGGTGTCATATTTAAATCGCTTGCCATTTCCAAACCGTAACTCCGATTCCAATGATCTTTATATCATTTTCAAGCGATTTCATCCCATCTTTCTAGTGGCACACTTGGTTTTCCAAGTTGAGGCCAGGTTCATGCTTTTCCTGTCATATCTCGCATTTTGCATCCCGCATCGCATCCCGCATAACATACCATCATTGCATCTTATTGTTTGAGCTTGCACATGGTTGATTGTATCCTTGTTGCTTGTTTGTCTTGTTTGGGTAGAGCCGGGAGACGAGTTCGCTAACGAGGAGCCCGTTGAGTTTGCTTTTGAGGATCCAGTCAACTCTGACAGCTTTGCAGGCAAGATGATCATACCCTCGAAATCACTACTATCTTTGCTATGCTAGTTTGCTCGCTCTTTGCCATGCCAATGCTACAATGCCTACCTTTTGCTTATCAGCCTCCCAATTGCCATGTTGAACCTATAACCCACCATGTCCTAGCAAACCGTGGATTGGCTATGTTACCGCTTTGCTTAGCCCTTCTTATAGCGTTGCTAGTTGCAGGTGAAGATTGGAGCCATTCCTTGTTGGAACATTTATTTACTTGTTGGGATATCAGTATATTGCTATGTTATCTTAATGCATCTATATACTTGGTAAAGGGTGGAAGGCTCGGCCTCTCGCCTAGTGTTTTGTTCCACTCTTGCCGCCCTAGTTTCTGTTATATCGGTGTTATGTTCCCGGATTTTTGCGTTCCTTACACGGTTGGGCTATAATGGGAACCCCTTGATAGTTCGCCTTGATTAAAGCTTTTCCAGCAATTCCCACCATTGGTTTTACCATTTGCCACCTAGCCTCTTTTTCCCTTGGGTTTTCGGAGCCCGAGGGTCATCTTTATTTTAGCCCCCACGGGCCAGTGCTCCTCTGAGTGTTGGTCCGAACTAGAGCCCTGTGCAGCACCCCCTTGGGGAAACTCAGGGTTTGGTTTTAGTTGTACGGATTGCTCACCTGAGTGTGCCCTGAGAACGAGATATGTGCAGCTCCTATCGGGATTTGTCGGCACATTCGGGCGGTGTTGCTGGTCTTGTTTTAACCTGTCGAAGTGTCTTGTTGTACCGGGATACCGAGTCTGATCGGAACGTCTCGGGTGCAGGTCTATTCCTTCGTTGACCGTGAGAGCTTGTCATGGGCTAAGTTGGGACTCCCCTGCAGGGATTGAACTTTCGAAAGTCGTGCCCGCGGTTATGGGCAGATGGGAATTTGTTAATGTCTGGTTGTAGATAACTTGAACCCTAATTTAATTAAAATGAATCAACTGAGTGTGTTACCGTGACGGCCTCTTCTCGGAGGAGTCCGGGAAGTGGACACGGTGTTTGAGTAATGTTTGCGCAGGTTGCTCTCTTTAGTTTCCCGCTCGCGCTTTGCCTTCTCTTCTCGCTCTCCTTTACGTATAAGTTAGCCACCATACATGCTAGTCGCTTGCTGCAGCTCCATATATATTTGCCTTATCCCTTCCTATAAGCTTAAATAGTCTTGATCGCGAGGGTGCGAGATTGCTGAGTCCCTGTGGCTCACAGATTACTATTACAGCAGATGCAGGTCCAGGTGATTCCGCTCCAGGTGACGCGTACGAGCTCAAGTGGGAGTTCGACGAGGACTCCCAACGTTACTATGTGTCTTTTCCTGATGATCAATAGTGGTGCCTCGTTGGGGGTGATTGGGACCTTGTCGCTTGTTGGGTTTTCTTCTATTTTGGCGCCGTAGTCGGGCCATGAGTGTTTGGATGATGTATGTTATTTATGCACTTGATTGACGTGGCGAGTGTAAGCCAACTATGTTATCCCTCTTCATTATTTATATTACATGGGATGTTTGTGATGATTACCTGACTTGCGACATATGCCTTCAATGCGATTATGCCTCTAAGTCGTGCCTCGACACGTGGGAGATATAGTCGCATCGAGGGTGTTACACATAATGATGTGAACTATTGGTGTTAAATCACATGGCTATGTGAACTAGATTACTGACTCTAGTGCAAGTGGGAGACTGAAGGAAATATGCCCTGGAGGCAATAATAAAGTTATTATTTATTTCCTTATTTCATGATAAATGTTTATTATTCATGCTAGAATTGTATTAAACAGAAACATAATACATGTGTGAATACATAGACAAACAGAGTGTCACTAGTATGCCTCTACTTGACTAGCTCGTTAATCAAAGATGGTTATGTTTCCTAACCATAGACAAAGAGTTGTTATTTGATTAACGGGATCACATCATTAGGAGAATGATGTGATTGACTTGACTCATTCCGTTAGCTTAGCACTCGATCGTTTAGTATGTTGCTATTGCTTTCTTCATGACTTATACCTGTTCCTATGACTATGAGATTATGCAACCCCCGTTTGCCGGAGGAACACTTTGTGTGCTACCAAACGTCACAACGTAACTGGGTGATTATAAAGGAGCTCTACAGGTGTCTCCAAAGGTAAATGTTGGGTTGGCGTATTTCGAGATTAGGATTTGTCACTCCGATTGTCGGAGAGGTATCTCTGGGCCCTCTCGGTAATGCACATCACATAAGCCTTGCAAGCATTGCAACTAATGAGTTAGTTGCGAGATGATGTATTACGAAACGAGTAAAGAGACTTTCCGGTAACGAGATTGAACTAGGTATTGAGATACCGACGATCGAATCTCGGGCAAGTAACATACCGATGACAAAGGGAACAACGTATGTTGTTATGCGGTCTGACCGATAAAGATCTACATAGAATATGTGGGAGCCAATATGAGCATCGAGGTTCCACTATTGGTTATTGACCGGAGACGTGTCTCGGTCATGTCTACATTGTTCTCGAACCCGTAGGGTCCGCTTGCTTAAGGTTTCGATGACAGTTATATTATGAGTATATGAGTTTTGATGTACCGAAGGAGTTCGGAGTCCCAAATAAGATCGGGGACATGACGAGGAGTCTCGAAATGGTCGAGACGTAAAGATCGATATATTAGACGACTATATTCGGACATCGGAAAGGTTCCGAGTGGTTCGGGTATTTTTCGGAGTACCGGGGAGTTACGGGAATACGGGGGAAGAAGTATATGGGCCTTATTGGGCTTTAGGGGAGAGTGAGACGCAGGCCGCGCCCCTCCCCCCAAGGCCTAGTCCGAATTGGACTAGGGGGAGGGGCTGCGCCCCCTCCTTCCTTCTCTTCCCTCTTCCCCTTCCTTGTCTCCTACTCCTATTACATGGAAGGACTCCTAGTGTTGGACTAGGAAAAGGGGAATCCTACTCCCGGTGGGAGTAGGACTCCCCTAGGGCGCGCCATAGAGAGGGCCGGCCCTCCCCTCCTCCACTCCTTTATATACGGGGGCAGGGGGCACCCCATAGACACACAAGTTGATCCTCGTGATCGTTTTCTTAGCCGTGTGCGGTGCCCCCTTCGACCATACTCCTCGGTAATATTGTAGCGGTGCTTAGGCGAAGCCCTGCGATGGTAGAACATCAAGATCGTCACCACGCCCTCGTGCTGACGGAACTCTTCCCCGACACTTTGCTGGATCGGATTCTGGGGATCGTCATCAAGCTGAACGTGTGCAGAACTCGGAGGTGCCGTGCGTTCGGTACTTGGATCGGTTGGATCGGGAAGACATACGACTACTTCCTCTACGTTGTGTCAACACTTCCGCTGTCGGTCTACAAGGGTACGTAGATCACACTCTCCCCTCTCATTGCTATGCATCACCATGATCTTGCATGTGCATAGGAAATTTTTGAAATTACTACGTTCCCCAACAGTACATTTAAGTCTAACCCACTTCCTATGCATAGGGATTTTGTGACCAAACAACTTGTGGAAACAAGAATCAACTTTCATAGGAAAGCAAAACAAGCATAACTTCAAGATTTTAAGCACATAGAGAGGAAACTTGATATTATTGCAATTACTATAAGCATATATTCCTAGCTCATAATAAATTTCAGTAGCATCATGAATGAATTCAAAAATATAACCATCACATAAAGCATTGCTCTCATGATCTACAAGCATAGAAAATTTACTACTCTCCACATAAGCAAAATTCTTCTCATTCAGAATAGTGGGAGTATCATAAGAGACTCGAATACTATAAATTGTTTCCACATTAAAAGAGTAATGTTCAGAAAAAGGGTAATCATAATCATGACAAGTTCTAATATAATCATCACTACTTTTTATAGCATACCTGTTATCACAACAATCATCATAAGTAGCAACATTGTTCTCATCATAATCAATTGAAACCTCTCCTAGCCTCTCCAAATCCACTTTCATAATTATCACAATAAGATTCAACATCCTCCAAAATAGTGGGATCATTACTTCCTAAAGTTGACACTCTTCCAAACCCACTTTCATCAATATAATCATCATAAGTAGGAGGCATGCTATCATCATAACAAATTTGCATATCAAAACTTGGGAGGCTAGAAATATCATCTTCATTGAACATAGCATCCCCAAGCTTGGGACAAACATTAATTGTAGCAAATATATTCTCAAACATGTCATTCTCATCAAACATAGCATCCCCAAGCTTGGGCCTTTTCATATCATAAGCATAATCACTCTCATCATTGATAGTATGGATAGCACCAATAGTATAACAATTATCATCATCACAATGAGTAATAGGAGAAACATCATTTGGGAGGGATAGCTCTTTACCTTTACTTCTCCGTCTTTTCTTTTTCTTCTTCACATTAAGTATGGGTTTATCCCTACTTTTGGAGCTCCTTATTAATGAGATTGGTTGAATAGGAGGCTCCTCCTTGTTACCTGATTCATCATAAGAAATAATAGGAGGATATTGGGAAATCTCAACCCTTTCATTAGTATTCTCTTCATCTTCTATTTGTTTTCTTGTCTTTATGTAATTGGCAATATAAGGATTTTCAATGCAATTCACCATACAATACATAAAAATTTCTTCTAGATCAAAATCAAGAAATCTATCAAGATTAAATTTTGGAATACCCTCAGTTATACGTTTCATTTCTTCATACCCCAAAAGAAGACTAAGCTATTTATGATGCTCAACGGTAATCAAGTTATCACAATTTTTGGACACGATTTGATCATGAAACAAATAGCATTGGAGCCTTAAATGACCATGTTCATTGTAAAGTTCACAAGGATGGTGATAAATATTGAATCTTTCAGCACAATCATCTAGCCTTTATTCCAACCATTTAGTTTCCAAATATGTATGCCTCTTGCAAAATCTGTCTTCCCTATTTGGTGTGTACTTGCAAACTCTATGCACTCCACAAAAATTGACATGCTTATAAGAGACATTTTCATTATGACTAGTGAAATCATCATTAGTACTATGGATATTCAAGGAGTTCATACTAACAACATTGCAATCATGCTCATCATTCAAATATTTAGTGCCAAACATTCTAATGCATTCTTCTTCTGGCACGTGAGCACAATTATCAGAATCCTTATTTTCATGAAAGATATTAAAATGATGAAGCATATGAGGTACCCTCAATTCCAATTTTTTTTGTAATTTTATTTTATAGACTAAACTAATGATAAAAAGAAACTAAAAGATTCGATTGCAAGATCTAAAGATATACCTTCAAGCGCTAACCTCCCCAGCAACGGCGCTAGAAAAGAGCTTGATGTCTACTACACAACCTTCTTCTTGTAGACGCTATTGGGCCTCCAAGTGCATAGGATTGTAGGACAATAGCAAATTTCCCTCAAGTGGATGACCTAAGGTTTGTCAATCCGTGGGAGGCACAGGATGAAGATGGTCTCTCTCAAACAACCCTGCAACCAAATAACAAAGAGTCTCTTGTGTCCCCAACACACCCAATACAATGGTAAATTGTATAGGTGCACTAGTTCGGCGAAGAGATGGTGATATAAGTGCAATATGGACAGTAGATAATGGTTTTTGTAATCTGAAAATATAAAAACATCAAGGCAGCAAGTGGTAAAAGTGAGCACAAACGGTATTGCAATGCTAGGAAACAAGGCCTAGGGTTCATACTTTCACTAGTGCAAGTTCTCTCAACAATAATAACATAATTGGATCATATAACTCCCTCAACATGCAACAAAGAGTCACTCCAAAGTCACTAATAGCGGAGAACAAATGAAGAGATTATGGTAGGGTACGGAACCACCTCAAAGTTATTCTTTCTGATCGATCTATTCAAGAGTTTGTACTAGAATAACACCTTAAGACACAAATCAACCAAAACCCTAATGTCGCTTAGATACTCCAATGTCACCTCAAGTATCGGTGGGTATGATTATACGATATGCATCACACAATCTCATATTCATCTATTCAACCAACACAAAGAACTTCAAAGAGTGCCCCAAAGTTTCTTCCGGAGAGTCAAGACGAAAACGTGGGCCAACCCCTATGCATAAGTTCATGAGGTCACGGAACTCGCAAGTTGATCACCAAAACATACATCAAGTGAATCACTTGATATCCCATTGTCACCACAGATAAGCATGTGCAAGACATACATCAAGTGTTCTCAAGTCCTTAAAGACTCAATCCGATAAGATAACTTCAAAGGGAAAACTCAATCCATTACAAGAGAGTAGAGGGGGAGAAACATCATAATATCCAACTATAACAGCAAAGCTCGCGATACATCAAGATCGTACCATCTCAAGAACACGAGAGAGAGAGAGAGAGATCAAACACATAGGTACTAGTACATACCCTCAGCGGCGAGGGTGAACTACTCCCTCCTCGTCATGGAGAGCGCCGGGATGATGAAGATGGCCACCGGTGAGGGATTTCCCCTCCGGCAGGGTGCCGGAACAGGGTCCCGATTGGTTTTTGGTGGCTACAGAGGCTTGCGGCGGCGGAACTCCCGATCTATTCTGTTCCCTGATGTTTTTAGGGTATATGGACATATATTGGCGAAAGAAGTCGGTCAGGGGAGCCACGAGGGTGGGGGGTGCACCTAGGGGGTAGGTGCTACCTCTTGAGCACAGCGTTGGTTTTCCCTTGAAGAGGAAACGGTGATGCAGCAAAGTAGCGTAAGTATTTCCCTTAGTTTTTGAGAACCAAGGTATCAATCCAGTAGGAGGCTACGCGTGAGTCCCTTGCACCTACAAAAAAACAAATAAGTCCTCGCAACCAATGTGATAAGGGGTTGTCAATCCCTACACGGTCACTTACGAGAGTGAGATCTGATATATATGATAAGATAATATTTTTGGTATTTTTATGATAAAGATGCAAAAGGCAATGAAAATAACTAAGTGTTGGAAGATTAATATGATGGAAGATAGACCCGAGGGCCATAGGTTTCACTAGTGGCTTCTCTCAAGAGCATAAGTATTTTACGGTGGGTGAACAAATTACTGTTGAGAATTGACAGAATTGAGCATAGTTATGAGAATATCTAGGTATGATCATGTATATAGGCATCATGTCCGAGACAAGTAGACCGACTCCTGCCTGCATCTACTACTATTACTCCACACATCGACCGCTATCTAGCATGCATATAGAGTATTAAGTTCATAAGAACAGAGTAACACTTTAAGCAAGATGACATGATGTAGAGGGATAAATTCATGCAATATGATAAAAAAACCATCTTGTTATCCTCGATGGCAACAATACAATACGTGCCTTGCTGCCCCTACTGTCACTGGGAAAGGACACCGCAAGATTGAACCCAAAGCTAAGCACTTCTCCCATTGCAAGAAAGATCAATCTAGTAGGCCAAACCAAACTGATAATTCGAAGAGACTTGCAAAGATAACCAATCATACATAAAAGAATTCAGAGAAGATTCAAATATTGTTCATAGATAAACTTGATCATAAACCCACAATTCATCGGTCTCAACAAACACACCGCAAAAGAAGATTACATCGAATAGATCTCCACGAGGGGGAGAACTTTGTATTGAGATCCAAAAAGAGAGAAGAATCCATCTAGCTAATAACTATGGAACCGAAGGTCTGAGGTAAACTACTCACACATCATCGGAGAGGCTATGGTGTTGATGTAGAAGCCCTCCGTGATCGATGCCCCCTCCGGCGGAGCTCCAGAACAGGCCCCAAGATGGGATCTCATGTATACAGAAAGTTACGGCGGTGGAATTAGGGTTTTGGCTCCTCTTCTGATCGTTTGGGGGTAGGTAGTTATATATAGGAGGAAGGAGTACGTTGGTGGAGCAACAAGGGGCCCACGAGGGTGGAGGGTGCGCCTGGGGGGGTAGGCGCACCCCCTACCTCGTGGCTTCCCTGTTGATTGCTTGACGTAGGGTCCAAGTCTCCTGGATCATGTTCGTTCCAAAAATCACGTTCCCGAAGGTTTCATTCCGTTTGGACTATGTTTAATATTCTTTTTCTGCAAACTCTGAAATAGGCAAAAAACAACAATTCTGGGTTGGGCCTCCGGTTAATAGGTTAGTCCCAAAAATAATATAAAAGTGGATAGTAAAGCCCAATAATGTCCAAAACAGAAGATAATATAGCATGGAGTAATCAAAAATTATAGATATGTTGGAGACGTATCAGTAGGGCGCGCCTCCCTGCCTCGTGGCTTCCTCGAAGCTTCCCTGACGTCTACTCCAAGTCTCCTGGATTGCTTCCATTCCAAAAAAACTCTCCCGAAGGTTTCATTCCGTTTGGACTCTGTTTGATATTCCTTTTCTTCGAAACACTGAAATAGGCAAGAAAATAGCAATTTGGGCTGGGCCTCTGGTTAATAGGTTATAGTCCCAAAAATAATATAAAAGTGTTTCTTAAAGCCCCAAAACATCCAAAACAGATAATATAATAGCATGAATACTTCATAAATTATAGATACGATGAAGACGTATCAATTCTGGATTATGAAATAGTAATCACAGAAATTGAAATTGCAATGTATCAGTGTGAAACTGATTATTCAGCAATGTGAAACAATTTATTTCAAAGGAGTGAAATAAGTTATTTGAGAAATGTGCAATCAAACTATATGTTTTATATTATTATTTGAGTAGATTCCCTATGAGGTAATTGTGGTATGGTGTTATTGATATGAGTTGTATGTTAATATGGTGCTATCCTATGGTGCCCATCGTGCCACCTAGACGTGTGAGATTCCTACTATAAGGTCTTGCAATATGTTCATGATTTGCTTATTTTTGGTTGCAGGAGTGACTGAAGCCTAAACACGAATAAGCGGGTTGTTGCATACGGGAGTAAAGGGTATTTGTTACTTAATGCTATGGTTGGGTTTGCCTTAACAAACTTTAGTAGTTGCGGTCTTGCGGATGCTTGCTAGAGTTTCAATCATAAGTGCATATGATCCAGGTATGGAAAGTATGTTAGCGTATGCCTCTCCCTCATTGCATATATAAATATCTGCCGTATTATATTCAATTGCATATGGATAATGTTTCTCATCGTTATACAAAAGCTTTCTACTAAATAACTAATTATTTATTATCTTGCATAGTACTTCTAGTTTTATTCCTACAAAGTAGTTTTATTCTTGTTCTAGGTAAAGCAAATGTTGGTGTGCATAGAGTTGTATAGGTGGGCGATAGAACTTGAATGTATAACATTTTGGGTCTATCCCAGGTTAGCTAGTTCAAGGCGTGCAATAATTTGCCACGATTGATTTGAATAACAAGAACATGTCGTTCTTTAGTACAAGTAGGAATCTCATATATCTGAGCTCCAATTCGGATTTATCTTGTAGGAGGGCCCTAGTTATGTAGATCATCTGGCATTGGTGTGCAATGAAGAGGAAATTGCAAATATTCACGAGGTACTAATTTGGCTTATGTGGATTGGGCATGTGCCAATGTGTCCATCTTCATCAAAATGACTAATGGGGACATAAAGAAGTGCCACACAATTCATGCATTTTTTAGGGAACTTATAAGGGAAGCCATAGCAAATTTGCAAGGCCAATTATCCCATGAAATTATAGATTTACTTATTTACATCTCTAATTGACAACCAAGACAAATGGCATATGTCATGATGTTTGTTAGATGTGTAAGTTCTAGAGATCTCTATGCTCAAATACAAACACATATATTATATTACATTAAGAATATAGATCATTATCCGCCAGTTCCAACATAGAGTGAGGAACGTGTACTGACATATATTAACCCAGGAAATAATTCCATAGTCTTTATTATTTTACTTAGATCTAAGGGAGCATTTGAGTAGATGTTTTCTTTAAGGAAAGCTACCATAACTTTGATTTAAATTCTATTTGCAATGATAGACATTAATATTGTAACATATAAAGTTTATGTTAATATTTATTGGCATCATTATGTTTATGTGTGGTTAGTTGTGCTAACATAGCAAAAATCTACCGATTAACGTCTTACATCGACAAAAATGAATTATAACTAGTTAAGAAAGTTTAGTATAAATAAAAAGAACTTGTCGTCCTATGATTATAATGGGAGATGTTGATACCCCCTGTCGTGGATTTGTCACGGCAGATGTCATTAGTGTCAGGACTTAGTCGTGAGGCCAGCGCATCTATGTGGTAGCTTGAGAGGGGTTGACCGGGATCGAGAGACGCAACACACAAGACAAGGATTTAGACAGCTTCGGGCCCGGGAAACATCATTCGGTAATAGCCGTACATGTTGTTTGTGGCTAGGTCTCATTATGCTCATGAGGGAGACGCCGCATAAGCCGGTTCTCCTCTAGTTGTGTCTAGCCTTAGCTATTATTCTTTCTTGCTTGTCCCTCTTTGGGGTGCCCTGCCCCTCCTTATATATGTTGAAGGGGTGGGTTACATGACTAGTCCTAATAGGATTAGGATTACTCTATTACAAGTGGAGTCCTAGTCTTGCTTCCTTTGTAAGGGAATATTCCTTACGCTTTCCTTTAAAGCCTTCCCACCATCACATGAACCGGCTTACTGGGCCTTGGGCCTTGTCATCCATCTGACCCGCCCGTCGGGTCTCGAATGAATCGTAAACCGCCAGGTCCAAGCGGGTCGCCAGTGAGTCGTCAAGCTCCAGTCGGGTCATACATCCGGCGGTTTATACCGCGGGGTATATCCCCGACATTAGACCCAGTTTAATTTGGATTTATCCATGTTAAACTGATCCTGCAACATAAACAGAAGAAAAGATTTGACAGGTTGTGCTCCGGGTTAAATATTCTTGTAAGCCGGCACTTGATCATCCTTAAGTCCTTGACATTTTCTCTTGGAAAATCCGGGTCAATAGGTTAGCTTCATAATCCATTTGCTGACATTGGCTCTTGTAAAGAAATATTATAAGAAATAATCCATTTGAGTCGGCCTTCAATGTTCTGATTTGACAAAAATATTGGTCTTGAAATATTCAACTGATATTCAGCCGGCTTAAAGATGTAGATATTGCCGATTTATGATTGCCAAAATTGTCGGGTTATAAACAAATGATGCCAGGTCATGTAATTGTTGCTGATGCCGGGTTTAATCTTATGATGACGTCGGGTCATAAACTTTGCAGATTTCTCCGATAATAATATAATACCTAACTTGCTCAAAACTGAGAATTTGAAGTTATTCCTCCCTTATATGCATATCACCTGTAGTCCCCCAAGTGACGGGTTGTCATGCTTGCAGCAACCAGGGACTTGTAATTGCCTTATGCTCATAAAAAATTCAACCAGTGTAGCCCCCAAGGGCCGGGTCATTATGCAATAATGAGCAGGGACTTTGTAAATATGATCATGTAAACTTGAGCAGCAACGTGTAGCCCCCAAGGGTCGGCTCAGTAAGATATTACTGAGCTAGGACTTTGTATATGATTTTTTGATAATAACATCATATGATGTAATCTCCACCATGGGGCTTGAACCCATGTCCACAAGGTTAAGAGCTTTGTACTCTACCACCTAAGTAGTGGATCTTTCAATATAATGGATTAAGGCTTGTGTACCTCGAATTTTCTATAGGAGCAATTGGTAGCCCCCATGGGCCGGCTCATTTAGAATGTGATGAGTCGGGTCTTCGATAAGTTGAGCAAAAAAATGACTTTGCATTAGCCCCAAAGTGCCATGGTGCATGCTGGCAGTGACATGGGACTTGCATATTCAATGTAATCTCAATTTGAATAATGTAGCCCCCAGGTGCCGGGTCGTAAAATAATGTAATCTCCATTGTAGAATAAACCATATCCATTGATAAAATAATAGCCATTGCGCTAAAGCGACTTTGAATACCTTATCTGTTGACAACTAAATCCGGAGTTTAAATACCCGATGGCTCCTGACCGATGGCGATTTAATACGCCTCCATTGTAAGCCAGAATTTTTATAACCCGGCGGCTTATAGCCATTGAGAAAATCCAGAACGGATAATCATTTTGAAGCATCAATTTTAATGATGAGCTTGGACTTAAGCATTTATATAAGTCATAGTTCTTCAAATCCTACACAGAGTTTAAACAACATATGCCCTGGCGACTTAACGTCAAAAGCCAGGGCCGGCTTAAACATAATCATGTATAAACAATATCATACCTGTGATATTGAATCGTACTGTCGGCTTATGATACATGTGCAGTAAGGGTGATAACCCAATCTTTAGAAGCCAAAACTTCCAAATGTTTATGATTGTCATATACTGGCGACTTATCGTCCAAAGTCAAGCCGGGTTAAATAGAAAGCGATCATATATACTTTAGATATGATCAAAAAAGTCTCAAGACAAACTCGAAAGATTGTTTTCAAAAAACTTAAGCCAAACAGAGAGAAAAAAGTGAGGCTTCTGATTCGAATACGATCGGTAAGCCGGACCAAAGGGGTTAAGCTAGGATTCGAATATGATCATGTAGCCCCCAGTGGCTTTGGCGTTGAACCGATCAAGAGGGTACCGACAGCTATGTTCTCTTTGGTTTGAATACGACCTATGTTTGAACAGGAAGCCCCCAAATGACCTTGAGTGTTTTTTAACGACTCTGATTCGAATACGATCAAAGTCGGACCCAAAAGGGGTTAAGCTATGATTCGAATACGATCAAGAAGCCCCCTAGTGAGTTTGGCATTGTGTCGATCAAGAGGGTACCGACAGCTATGTTCTCTTTGATTCGAATACGACCTATGTTTGAATAGGAAGCCCCTAAATGACCTTGAGAGTTTTTTTAACGACTCTGATTTGAATACGATCAAAGTCGGAGCCAAAAGGGGTTAAGCTATGATTTGAATACGATCAAGAAGCCCCCAAGTGACCATAATTGTGGCATTGCGCATCAAAAGGGTAGTAACGCTATGCTTCGAATACGAGCAGGAAGCCCCCAAGTGACCATAATGTGATGAGCTGGTAAGGCAGGATACCCATGTTTGAACCGCGCATCATGGCAGCGTCCTTTAACTTTTTGCAAGAGATAAATTCTTCTTGAGTCGGGATTTTAAACCGGATATTGAGCTTTAAAGCTTTGTCAGAGACAGATTTCCATTGAACCGGATTGTAAACCGGATATTTGAGAGCTTCAACGCCTTGTGGGAGACAGATTTCCCTTGAACCGGATTGTAAACCGGATATTGAGAGCTTCAATGCCTTGTGGGAGACAGATTTCCCTTGACCTGGATTTTTAAACTGGAAGCATCATTGTGAGCCGGAGTTTTGCTCACGGCCTTGAAATTTTTATCAATATAACAACAGCCTCCTGGATCAGTTTATTTTTTTTTCTTCCGATGACTCAGGCTTCTCGAATTAGCTAGAACTGGCAAGATTTGCTAAGTCATATCATTGTAGCCCCCGAGTCTTAAGACGACTCGATTAGTTGTCTTGAGATTCTCTGTTTTTTACCATAGAATGTGTATATCATTGGCGTTGATAGCGCGATGTGAATCCACAGAATGTTGAGGTGACTGCGGCGGGTTATAAATGATTCTGTATGAGCCGTGTCAGCAACTCGGCCAATGGTTCCTTCCAACTGGATGTTTGAAGTTAACCAAACTGTAGTGGCGGCGACTTGTGTGCATGCCCATTGAGCCATCCAGTGAAAATGGTGGTTGATAATACATGATAATTTTCCTCCAATTTGTTGGAAGAAAACCGGCTACCCAAGCAGTGACTTGCTCATACTCGATAAACAACTCATGCATATGGGTGCGGCCCGGTGTATTGATGTGGACCAGGCCGCGAGAGATGAATGGAAAATACGACCGCAGCATCAGAGGCGGCTCAGATAGATGAATCGGACGCGGTGATGTAAGCCGGTGCGGTCGGGAGAGCTGGCCGCGACATTGTAAGCCCGACTCTTGCAGTGAACAATTGTCCTGCATAAACAACATTGCAGACCAACGCAAAGATAAACTGTTCTTTGACAAAAACAATACGTGCTAATAAAACATACTTAGATGGATATCACCTGATATGTTAAGCCGAAAATAATCCGCCATGGAGTTGATGATATCTATGGTGAAACAGAAATCACTCACGGGCGAGTCGGCTGTGGGATCAGACAGATAAGTCGGTCGCGGCGTTATAAGTCGGTGCGGACGGGCGAGTTAACCGCAGCATTGTAAGCCGGCGCGGACAAGAAAATCGACCGTAGCGTTGGAAATTGCACGGACGCGGGCGACTCGATCGTGGGCGCGGACGATGAGTCAGTCGCGTATGTTGATGTAGCGGGGGCAGCGACTTGCGCATGTATCCGTCCAGTAACACGGCACGAATGCGCTAGTGCAAAAATAATATTGACACACGCTCCTTTGCGACACCGTTGTAATGAATAATGGTCCTGCGAAAAAATACCACATATCAGAGTAATTGTTTTTAAACAAAATATGTGCCGATAAATTCTTAGGAAAAATAGTACCTCATGTTTTGTCGGGCGAACACATCTCCTCTGGCTTCCTCTGTTTTATCTAGGGAACCACGCTATGCAGCATAATATCAAATTGTTGATTGAACTGTGTGTGAGGTACTGGAGGTGCATGAAAAGTGAATAATATATGCATGTGATTAGCACTCTGGCCGTATAATCCATGCACGTAGCAGGTTTTCTCCTTCTCTTTTATCTGCTTCTGCCTGGAGAAGCATCCCTTGTTTGACATTGTCAATAAAAAAGGCAAGTCTGAGTCTGATCCAAAAAAACTGCTCCTTTGCGCTGGTGTTGCACATGAAGATCGCACCTGCCCTATCAGTGTCATGCCTAAAAAAGAGCCACATCACGTAAAGGATCATCAGGCGCCTCGCAACAACGACGGGCAAACGCACAGCAACGACGGGCGAGGGCACATCGTAGCAGGAGGACAGCCGCCCGAGGACAGTGCCGACTTGAAGCAGCGAGGCGGCTGGACACGGTTGCGGGGGCGACTCCGGCTCGCAGGCAGGATGCCGGCGGCCCGCAGTAGGGGCCGATGCCGGCAGAGGTGACTTGGGGAGGCGGCGATTCAATCCGGCCGTGACGGTGACTCGGTGAGGCCGTGTGTCGGTACGGCCGCGAAGGGTGGTGACTCGGCGACGGCAGAGGCAGCTCCAGGCGCGGACGACGGAGGCGAGTTAAGCGGCTAACTGAAGCAAGTGACACGGTTCTGGGCTGCAATCCCGGGCGGCTTAAGGCATCTCCAGCTGCGTCCCAGGAAAGCCTCTTCAGGCGATTTTTTCGCGCCGACGTCAAAAAAAGGCCCAGTCGCGTCTTCAAGAGTCCGATTTTCAGCGGCCTGGGCCGAAAACAGCGCCGGCGGACCCAGGCCGAACTCGGCGCGCTGGGGGGCGTCGGGGTGAACTGTTTTGGCGCGAAACAGCCGCGGGTCCACCGCGTCAGCGACACGGCGCCTCGTCTTCCCCCAACGGCCTCGGTTCTCGCGGGGAATCAATGCCAAGGCTGCCGCCGGTCAGCCTTGCCATTGATTTCTCACGGGTGGCGCGTCACGGGACGGCGTGCCGACGCCTTCCTTCCCTCGCACGCGTACACACGGGTGCGGCGCGGCTATATAGCCGGTGGCCTGCACTCGCCTGTGCCCACACCAGCCCCGCCCCTCGCCGTCGCCCAGCTCCTCCCTCTCCCTACCTCTCCCGAGCGCCACCGCCCAGCCCCTCCCTCTATCTCTCTACCTTTCTCGAGCCCGTCGCCATGGCGGAACGCTACCCCGGAGACGAGGCGGCAGCCAACGGCTTCGGCCGCCGTTCGCTCCGCGAACAAGAGTCCTAGCTCCTGTTCTAGGCGAACATCCCGGCGCCGCCGGACATACGCGCCGGGCCGACGGGGTGGAGGCTCAGCGCCGGGGGAGTGCCCATTCCTCGTTGCCCGACGCCGTGGCGAAGCCGACGTACTTCGCCGAGGAAGTCGAGATCGTGCGCGCCTCCCTCACCGACGCCCAACTCTCCCTCCCCCAGTACGCCGCCGACAACCACGCGGCTTGGGCGGCGTATTTCGAGCGCCGCCAAGAGCAGTGCTTGGCGTCCATCAACGGCGCACCGATGGTTGGCGGCCGGCAGAACAGCGAGGGGCGCCACCTGTGGTGGGGCGTCCCCGGCCGCACACTCGAGGGCGTGCTGACGTACCTCGAGGGCGGCAAAGACCCGCCGTTGGCGTACCCAGCGAGGGCGGCCGCCCCGGCGCAGCACCGACGCGCCGGGCCATGGGCGCCAAGGACGTTCGGGTCCTCCTCCTCTTCTTCCTCCTCCCGATCTTCATCGCACTCCTCCGGCACTCCGGCCCTTCTCGGCGTCAAGGCCGAGCCCGCGGCGGAGACGCCGCTCGGCCGGCGCACCCGCAGCGCCGGCGTCGTCATCAACGAGGGCGGCCGGCGCGCCTCCTCGTCGGCTCCTCCTCCGCGCTTCGTCAAGCCAAAAACGGAGCCGGGGCTCGCGCCGGTGAAGACGGAGTCGGGGCTCGCGCCGGTGAAGAAGGAGCCGGCCGCGCCGGTGACGACGGAGCTCGACGACGACGAAGTGGCCCTGAAATGGGCGCGCGGGGACTCCATAGCGATGGACAAGGAGCGCCTGGAGAAGGCGAAGGAGCGCCAACGCGCCGCCCTGCTTCGCTTCGCGGAACGTCGACGCGGCCGCGACGAAGGCGGAGTCGTCGTCATCTGCGACAGCGACGACGACGACGATGATGCGCCGCCACCAGTCCGCCATGGCGACGCCGGGCAGGGGTCCAGCAGGGGCGCCCGCGTCAAGGAGGAGAAGGCTAACGACGACGATGGCGGCGACTTCAGCTAGTTTTTCCTTTAGATTAGTTTATGTATATGTGCTATGTAATGAAAATTCGCGAAGTTCGCCAAAATGTGCTGAAATTTATCGTGTTTGGCCGAATTTTATCGTGTTTAAGCCGAACTTCGCCGAAGTTCTTTTATTTTAAAACATGCCTGGGGGCGGCCCTGGGGCCAGCTGCTGGGGACCAACTCGACCCCAGGCCTAATTTTTGCGCCGGCTCATCACCAGGCGGTGATTTTAGACGCCCCCTGAGAGGCCAACGGCTGAAGATGCCCTTAGAAGCGGCGCGGCGCTTCAAGGCGTAGCAGCGGCCCAGAGGACACGGGCAAGGCGGACCAAGGCAAAACGGAACATCATAAGGCATATCCGTAGAGGCAGAGTCCGCTGCCCACTTCCCAGTCGTGGTTTTCCTTCCCACAAACTTTTTTTTTCACGGGCCAAACTGTACTTTTGTGAAAAAGTAATGCTACTAGATCGATCTTGACTTGACGCCGGTTGATACACTTTTTGTCATAGTGTGTCAGATTAGTCTTCGGAGTCGCTTGCCACAAGTAAAACATCGATCCAGTATTTGCTTTATCAAAGGATGCTTTGACGTAATTGCTGCTTCACATTGATGTGACTTGCTTGCTGATTCTTCTGTGGATTAGTACTCCCTCTTGCATGTACTCTCACTTAGTTTTTTATTGAACTTTCATACATTTATAGTTCTAATACATCCGTTGCATGGTAATCCCTATTTCTTGCATTAACATCAATTGATGGGCATTTTCCTAACCCATTGATTAGCCGCGTTGATGTGAGACTTTCTCTTTTTTTGTCTTCTCCACATAACCCACATCATCATATTCTACTCCACCCATAGTGCTTCCACCCATAGTGCTATATCCATGGCTCACGCTCATGTATTACGTGAAATTTGAAAAAAGTTTAAGATTACTAAAGTGTGAAACAATTGCTTGAATTGTCATCGGGGTTGTGCATGATGAGAGTATTCTTGTGTGACGAAAATGAAGCATGACCAAACTATATGATTTTATAGGGATGAACATTCTTTTGCCATGTTATTTTGAGAAGACATAATTGCTTAGTTAGTATGCTTAAAGTATTATTATTTTTATGTCAATATTAAATTTTTGTCTTGAATATTATGGATCTGAATATTCTTGCCACAATAAAAAAAATTACATTGATAAATATGTTAGATAGCATTCCACATCAAAAATTCTATTTTTATTATTTACCTACTCGAGGACGAGAAAGAATTAAGCTTGGGGATGTTGATACGTCTCCAACGTATCTATAATTTTTGATTGTTGCATGCTATTATATTATCTGTTTCGGATGTTAATGGATTTTATTTTACGCTTTTATATTATTTTTGGGACTAACCTATTAACCGGAGGCCCAACCCAAATTACTATTTTCTTGCCTATTTCAGCGTTTCGAAAAAAATGAATATCAAACAGAGTCCAAACGGAATGAAATCTTCGGAAGAGTTATTTTTGGAACGGAAGTAATCCAGAAGACTTGAAGTAGACGTCAGGGAAGCTTCGAGGTGGCCACGAGGCAGGGAGGCGCGCCCTACCCCCCTGGGCGCGCCCCCATATATATATATATATATATATATATATATATATATATATATATATATATATATATATATATATATATATATACCATTCCTCACCCAGGGTCGCGCTATTCGTCACCCTGGGTGAGGAATAGTTGTTCTTCACCCCGCCCCCTTATTTTACCATCAATGCACCGTAATTTTACGTTCCATAAGTTTTGTCTTATTTCCGACGCAAA
>NC_041382.1:759267763-759301457 GCF_002162155.2 Triticum dicoccoides
AGGGACCGTAAGAAAATATATAATCGCCGTAAAAAATATTTTATGTTATGTAAAATTACAAACGTAAAAACATAGTCTAAAATACACATAAACTGCAAATTTTCTTGTTTTATGACCTATATTTTTATTTTTCTTATGTCAAATTTTACATAGTGAATCAATAGTAATGTAACTATTTGAATTCAAAACGTAATTTAATTATGAAATGATCGTAAGATTACCTCGGGTGAAGAATAACCTATTCTGCACCCTGGGTGATGAATAGTAACACTATATATATATATATATATATATATATATATATATATATATATATAAACACCAGGGAACAGAATAGATCGGGAGTTCCGCTGCCAGAAGCCTCTGTAGTCACCGAAAAAAAAACTAGACCCGTTCCGGCACCCTGTCGAAGGGGGAATCCCTCTCCGGTGGCCATCTTCATCATCCTGGTGCTCTCCATGACAAGGAGGAAGTAGTTCGCCTCGAGGCTGAGGGTATGTACCAGTAGCTATGTGTTTGATCTCTCTCTCGTGTTCTTGATTTTGCACGATCTTAATGTATCGTGAGCTTTGCTATTATAGTTGGATCTTATGATGTTTCTCCCCCTCTACTCTCTTGTGATGAATTGAGTTTTCCCTTTGAAGTTATCTTATCGAACTGAGTCTTTAAGGATTTGAGAACACTTGGTGTATATCTTGCATGTGCTTATCTGTGGTGACAATGGGATATCACGTGATCCACTTGATGTATGTTTTGGTGATCAGCTTGCGAGTTCTGTGACCTCGTGAACTTATGCATAGGTGTTGGCACACGTTTTTGTCTTGACTCTCCGGTAGAAACTTTGGGGCACCCTTTGAAGTTCTTTGTGATGGTTGAATAGATGAATCTGAGATTGTATGATACATATCGTATAATCATACCCACGAATACTTGAGGTGACATTGGAGTATTTAGGTGACATTAGGATTTTGGTTGATTTGTGTCTTAAGGTGTTATTCTAGTACGAACTCTATGATAGATCGAACGGAAAGAATAGCTTTGTATTATTTTACTACGGACTCTTGAATAGATCAATCAGAAAGGATAACTTTGTGGTGGTTTCGTATCCTACCATAATCTCTTCGTTTGTTCTCCGCTATAAGTGATTTTGGAGTGACTCTTTCTTGCATGTTGAGGGATAGTTATATGTTCCAATTATGTTACTATTGTTGAGAGAACTTGCACTAGTGAAAGTATGAACCCTAGGCCTTGTTTCAACACATTGCAATACCGTTTACGCTCACTTTTACCACTTGCTACCTTGCTGTTTTTACATTTTCAGATTACAAAAACCATTATCTAATACCCATATTGCACTTGTATCATCATCACTTCGCCAAACTAGTACACCTATACAATTTATCATTGTATTAGGTGTGTTGGGTACACAAGAGACTCTTTGTTTTATTTGGTTGCAGGGCTGCTTGAGAGAGACCATCTTCATCCTACGCCTCCCACGGATTGATAAACCTTAGGTCATCCACTTGAGGGAAATTTGCCACTGTCCTACAAACCTCTACACTTGGAGGCCCAACAACGTCTACAAAAAGAAGGTTGTGTAGTAGACATCACTTGCCCCTCTTTATATATGTTGAAGGGGTGGGTTACATGACTAGTCCTAATAGGATTAGAATTACTCTATTACAAGTGGAGTCTTAGTCTTGCTTCCTTTGTAACGGAATATTCCTTACGCTTTCCTTTAAAGCCGGCCCACCATCACATGAACCGGCTTACTGGGCCTTGGCCCTTGTCGTCCATCTGACCCGCCCGCCGGGTCTCCGATGAATCGTAAACCGCCAGGTCCAAGCGGGTCGCCAGTGAGTCACCAAGCTCCAGCCGGGTCATACATCCGACGGTTTATACCGCGGGGTATATCCCCGACACCCCCCATCCTTCAGAACTAGCTTCACCCCAAGCCGGTGTGCGAGGAAACTTTTGCCACACTAATTGAAGATTCTCTCATATGGCCACACAAGGACCACTGTTGCTCCAATCCACTAAAACTTAAGCAATTGTACAATTAACCAGTTGTCACACATAACACATACTATAGAACAAGCACATACCCCTGAATAGAAGCAAATTGAAAAGGAAGTTAGGATTGGACCTGCTACTTGTGAATTGTGTTGGGATTTTCCTGAAGAGGAGAGGACGATGCAGTATAGTATAGATAAGTATTTTCCCTCAGTTAAGAACCAAGGTTATCAATCCAGTAGGAGAACCACGCAACACCTCGTTAGTAGCACCTGCACACAAATAACAAATCCTTGCAACTCAACGCGGACAAGGGTTGTCAATCCCTCGACGGTTACGTGCAAGATTAAATTGTATGGTGTTTGATAGATAGATTGAACAAAAATACAAAATAAAATAAATAAAGTAAAATTGCAGCAAAGTATTTTTAGGATTTTATATATGATAAAAGTAGACCCGGGGCCATAGTTTTCACTAGAGGCTTCTCTCTCGAAAATAGCATATGGTGGGTAAATAAATTACTGTTAGGCAATTGATAGAAAAGCAAATAATTATGACGATATCGAAGGCAATGATAATGTATATCGGCATCACGTCCGATACAAGTAGACCGACTCCTGCCTACATCTACTAGTATTACTGTGCACATCGACCGCTATCCAGCATGCATCTAGAGTTTTTAGTTCATAAAAAACGGAGTAACGCCTTAAGCAAGATGACATGATGTAGACTAAGTAAACTCACGCATGAATAAACCTCATCTTTTTATCCTTAATGGAAACGATACAAATACGTGTCATGTCCCTTTTTGTCACTAGGATTGAGCACCGCGAGATCAAACCCATCTAGCAACAACTACAAGTATTGAAGTGAGCCGAAGGCGCGCCACAATCATTGCTCTGAAAGCTCACATGCCAAGAGTTTCAAATGGGATTTATCTAGTAGGAGGGCCAAGATTGTGGTGGTCAATTGGCTCAAATGAAGAGCAAGTTGCAAACAACATTAAAACTAACAATTTTCTGCACAATGACTGTGTGGAATTAAAGGAAATTTTGTGCAATTGTTTTTTGAGAACTATGAGGGACTAGTAGAACGCCCGTGCGTTGCCACGGACTTTTGATTTATTTCTTCCGATTACACTTATGAATACAATTCATGTCAAATTTCACACATAAAGTTTTTCTTTCAGATTACGCATATAATGTTTATCATATTTCGCAGTACAGAAAAGATTGTCTGCAATATTTGAAATAATTGAAATCCACTTCACCTGCAATGTAAATCGATGATGTATACATATAGAGAAATGATCAAGATAATTATATGTTACAAACTAAGATCTACTTGATGTGCTTAAGATACTCTCGTACAAGGCCATAAATATTGTCTTTAGCTTCATTGCACGCTACTTCAGCAAGTACAATACAAACTTATTTCTCAAATCATAACCATCGTGCGCAAGCAATATATATAGTTAGTATGAAGATTTAATCGAGTTAACATATACCTATAGATACTAGTTATTTTTTTGTTAATAAATCACTCAATGTCTTCTTTCTCTGCCATCATTCTGTGCAAATCCAGTCCATGTTCACCACCTCAATTTGTGACATATTTGGCTCCCAATCCCATTCCACCTCCATCAACACGCACTTTGAATTTCAAATACGTAACGACCGGCTTGTGTTGCATCTCTCTCTCTCCCTACAATTCACCGCATGTCAAATTTTCTACCTAATTGTAATCGGTTTTCTACATACAAATTTTTATAAAATAATCACCCCATGTCAACACATTAGAATGATTATCAAGATTTTGAATGTAGCAAACTTGATAATGTTACTGTTAAATACATAGTTTTACTGCGAAAATGATTCTTTTAGAAGAAAAAATGGCAAATTCGTTCCTATGTGAACCGGAGAACTTTGGGCATGCCTAAATTTATGTCCAGTATAGCCAACTCACCTAGAACTACGTGCTGGCAATCCATACTGTACGACCAAATGAAGCAAATCATTCGATTCCTCACCATGTTTTATGATGTCAAAGTACCTAAGCTCATGTTCGATTAGCATGTAATATCAGAGATAATAAATATTACGGCAAACCTCACTTGATCGAACCATTCAAGCTGCAGGTCACTAATACCTAGGGCTCATGCAGCCCGCTTGGTGGTGCCTGAACCATGTCGTGCAGTACGTGGAGCGCCCTATCAGCCACTAATTAAGGTTCTGCCTTGGTACTTCCAAACCCGCCATTAAATACAGGACATGAATGGATGAAAACCGCTGAACCATGTGCTCACATGGTTGCAACCTAATTCTTTGACCAACCGAACACTGCGCTGCTCACTCTTGCCATTTCATCTCTTTCTTGCAGCCTCTAGGGATATTGTGATTCTCTTGGAAATCCTCCTCGTCACTCTTGAATCATCTTCTGCAACTGCACGACTAAAAATCACCACAGCCCAGCTAGCTAGAGTTAATACGTATTAGATGCAATTGTTATGCCATTGTCAGAAGAGTAAATAAAGAACAGAGTATCTTCATACCCATATTTATGAAAAATATTTAGTAAGCAAGAACATGTACTTGCCCACTTCATTGCAAACCAACTCATATGTGCGACTTCTAATTAATGTAAAATTAGTTTGCAACTTAGCAAAGTTTAGAACCAGATGGACAACTACATACACAGAGGCTCAAATTTACTTGTATCCCTTTTTTTTATTTCCCCTAGGTGTTGCGGGTAGAGTATGATGGTGTTAATCAAATGGACATAATTATCATTACCTGAATATAATTTACACCATTGAGCAGATTGTATCAAATTTACAACAGTTTTGGGTAGTATGTGCCTTTCAAAAATAGGTAAAATGTTAATAGAACTAAGTAGTTGTTAGATGAAAGCACCAAAAAAAGGTGGGTTACTAATTATGCTTATAGGTAGCTGACATACATGCTATGAACAATTACTTACAGTTAAAGAGATATGGGGATTGTGAAGCAATACTCGGTATATGTAATACCACATGGTAGAGATATGAAGAAAATAATTGAAGGAAAGCACTTTTTTGCCCAGATCTTAAAATGGTAAATATGCAGCTTTATCTGCTTGGAAGAAACTGACCTCTTCTTCATTTAGATAAAAATAGATCCACAATCGTGGGGCAGTCACAATCCAAAACAAAAAATTGCATGTACATATTTGGTACTTTTCTTACCTCAACTTTACGTACGTAGTTTAACTGTAGTGCAGTTCTCTAAAATCATGGGCAGTCACAATCCAAACAAAACTTGCACGTACATACTTGGTAAGCCTCCTATGTAAGAATAGGAGTTTCCTTCTGTTTTCTGTTTGATTGAATAAAAGGGAACAGCAGCGTGGGATGGCGCGTGATAATTGGATCAAACTGTTTAGTCGCGAATAAAAGGAAACGACAACGTGGAGTTAATCATGGGATGGTACCTTGATTATCGGATCTAATCCTGTTTCGCTCGTTCTTTCTCTTTTCTGTTCGACTGAACAATAGGAAAGAAAACGTCAGTCTTCTTCTACCTCTTGCCCCTGTCTCTGTCTCTGTGTCAATTGACTGAATTAGACTTGATTCCGCTGAACAACGCTGGGGTAGGTCATGGCCGGGGCGTCGCCGGTGGCTGCGACGTTGAGGAACGATCTGCAGCTTTGGTCCGCTCGGTCGGCAAAAGCCCAAACTGGTGAGGAGGGAAAGGATAGTGGAGTGGCCAGCAACAGAGGATCTTGCGGCGGCGGCACCGGAAGGACATGGGCTCTTTCCCACGCCCTCATCGACGCCATGGTGAAGTAACTGTCGCTAGCGGGAGGTTGTGGAGGCGAAGCATGCGGCGTCTATGAAGTGTGATCTAGAGACTCCCATCGCATGTGCCACTCTTGAGATAGGAACCCGGCGGCCGCGCATGGAGGCGATAAGGGCATGCAATGTGCGTGGGGCGGCGACGGCGGCGGCGCATGGAGGGCCAGAGTCGAGGAGCTGTGGTAGGGGAGGAGGTAGAGTAGGGGGAAATGGGCGGGCTGCTGGAGGTGCCCGTGAGATTGGGACTTTGGGAGACATACTGGCAAGCAGGTTGTGCCCTGGTTAATTGTTTGAACACGCGATTTTTGTGGGGGCTTTTCTCCACCGGTTTTTATATAGGGATAGACTAGACATTTTACTCTCGTTTTTCCCATGGAAAGCCCCATGAATCTTCGAGATAAAAACCATGCGATTGTATTTGAGATATTGGAGCAAACCAAGCAAATACTACATTGTTTTAAAAGCATGTGCGATACATAAAAAATGATGTAGCTATTCACAAAGTGTCCCAGTTCTTCTTTAGATCTCCCGTGTCCAAGAGCTCAACCTCAATACGAGTGAAGCTTGTGAAGGCGTCAAAGAGGATCCATCTGAGCGGCCAGTCGAGCTCATGATTGTCGACGACCCTTACATGCATTTCGCCCGCCTCGAAAGTGTAGCCAAAGCAAACCAAAAGGTGCGACTCCGCCTCCTCGCCCGGTCCTCCCTGGTACACCCTGGTCTCCCGGCCCTGTGTGTATTAGTATGTTCCTGTGGTGAATGAGCCAAGCAACGGTCCCTTTGTGTGGATCGTGTACGCGATGACTGGCAGAGTCCTGACAAAGTTTAGAAGTTTCTCTTCTCCCAGCACTTGACATGAAGCTTACAGCGGGGCTCCCAGCCGAGCCGGTAGGACGTAGCCTCTGCCCCTCCGGTCTTGCGCAGCTCCAGCAAGTCCTTGGCGGTTTCAACCAGGACGTTGACGCTTGAACATGGTACGCAAATGTGTCCACCCCATGTTGACGCTTGAACGTGAGCCGTTGCTGGGCATCTAAGCACATCAAGCATGCCAAGATTGTGCAACTCCCTACAAAATGGTATCCACACAAGCTTTAGTTTTTTATGTCGAGTTGCAGGTAGCGACCGATCAAAAAATTCAGTCATCACCCGTTATAAGTATACACTAGGAAATATGCCCGTGCGTTGCAAGGCGAGAAAAATAATATGCCAGCATTCACCACATCCCCAAACACACTCTTCCACGTCCTCTATGTGAACACATCGCCTGATCTATATTGTCGCTTATCCTCCTTGCCATCATCGGCGGTGGTAGTTCAATCTTGTGTCTCTGAAACGACATGGACGGCGGCCGTCAATAATGAGAGGAGATAGTCGGCAATAGTGCATGGCCGCGTCGGTTGGGTGTCGTCGGTTAGCGCCTCACCCATTGTCACCTCCTGTAGCGCATAAATTTTGTTTGACTGGCATAATTGGCGCATAACCAGGCATGAATGTCCCTTCATTAATAGGGTTTTTTCTCTTTGGCTATTTTTGTACTCACGTGCTCACAATTTTTTATTAATTAGAGGAAAACCAACATATTATTTTTTATTAGCACGTGCCCAAAATTTTTTCAATTATAGACTATAGCCAACAAGCATATTGTCTTTTATTGGCACGTGCAAGTTACCTCCGGTAATAATTTGTGGAGTGCCGCGTTCTGCACATGATTCTCGAGACAACTTTCATATTCTCACACAACCTTCTTATTTAACAACTTAGGGACATATAAAAACTTGTGTGATGTAGTATAAAATTCCAAAGTGGGATTGTTCCTATCATAATTGCAAGCTAGCTGAGTTGGCTTTGTCTGTCGGTACAATAGGGAAGGTTCATAGTTCAATCCCCTCGCGCCCTTATTTTTTTGCTGCTTGTCAGTGTGATAGAAAAAGAAATGCATCGTAGGCCGAGTTGGGGATAAATAAATAAAAATGGGAAACTACGTGTGGAATGGGTGAAACAAAATCTATACGTATATTTTTGCTTTTTCTTGGGGCAGCTGTGTGGGAGCTACTATATGATGCTAGTTGTGTCAAATAGCATGTGGAAGGCACAACCGATCGTGTCTGGGCCAGCTACTGCCAGGCACTGATATGATCTGTGTTTGCAAGGCACGAGTAATAATCCAGAAAAACGACTGGTTGGACAATCGAACACATGACCTTAAAGACTCGACCAGATGTTGTTGCCCATGGCAACAAATGCCTACTGCTAACCAATGGCCGACGCGAATATTAAAGAACATACCGCAACATTAGATTTAAAACATTTTTTGATTTTTTAAATATGAATTGCCGAATATTCTTGGAAAATATAACATTTTGATATTACAAACAATATTATTAATATTCGACCCATTTTAGAAAAACATAAACAAAATTTGAAACAACATCATTTTCTGAAGACATGAACCTTTGATGACAACACAATCATTTTTTGAAGTTGTGACTGACTTCTGAAAATAGAACATGTTTTGAACATTCAGAACAATGTTATAAAATGTGTTTTTAAACACGGACATTATTGAATTTCTGAACATTTTACTAAAACAAGAAATTTTTTCGAATTTTGAATATTTTTTAAAATGTATTTTTGGGAATCCCAAACAATTTTCGAAAACACAACAAAAATATGTCCTGAATTTCGAAAGAAAATCAGAACGAGAGAAAAGTATATTTTTTCCAAACATTTTTAAAAACGGGAACACAATATTTAATTGTAATTTTTTTCGGAAATTTTACAAAAATAAAATGCTGATTTTTATAAAAAATTATTACAAAATAAGGTGAAAAATAAAAATAAATTTGGAAGAAAAAACGAAACAGGCTTGCACAGTTTTGGGGTCCCTGTGTGAAGCTATGACTATCTGCTGTGTAGGGCGACAAATAGAGTTTTTGCAGCTTCATGAGCGAGCAAATAAGTGGGCTGGCTTGGCTGGGCCACAGGGTCTGCGGACCAAGTCGAAAATCTGGATTGTAATATAAAAAACAGACGGACAGACAAAAATTTAATACCACCTCGGATAGAAAAATAAATTTCGACGGTAAACGGATGAAAATTTTGGCGAAACGCACCTTGGTTTATTAGTAGGTATAGGAAAAAACGGTGCGAGGTGAGGAGGGTGTCGTACGAGAGATCCAGGGGGGGCGAGGGAACGAGCGAACGAAACGATGTTCGATGTACTCCCTCCAGTCCTTTTTACTCTGCATATTAGGTTTGTCTGAAGTCAATCTCATCCAACTTTGATCAAGTTTATACAAAAAATTATTAACATTCACATAACAACACATTTATTATTAGATCCATCTCGAAATATATTTTTATATTATATTTATTAGATGTTATAGATGTTAATATTTTCTAATATAAATTTGGTAAAATTTAGCAAACTTTGACTTCAGACAAATCTAATGTGCGGAGTAAAAAGGACCGGAGGGAGTAAGTAGTGAGACATTATAGGAGTAGAGATACCACAATAGCATAAGTAAAAACCTAAATTCAAGATTAATAAAAACCTAAATTCATGTCCAGGAGGACTTTGTACATCCACTCCAAATTCGCAACGCCAATTACCGTAGGACTTTACAACTAAAGTGAATGGTGTTAAGTGCTTGATGCAGCACCACAACCCCCTCCATAATGTACCTCCCCTTGACAAAAGCAGTTTGGTGGAAGAAATCACAGGAGAGACAATTCTACTAAGCCTATTCATCAAGACTTTACTAACGATTTTAAAACTAACATTCAACAAGCAAATATGCCTGAATGTCTGAATTTGTTTTGCATCACTAGTCTTAGGGACCAAGTGATGATCCCAAAGTTGAATCTAGCAATATCTTCCGCTCTAGCAAAACCATCAACAAGTCCTTTTAAATCCCATTTTACCGGGTCCCAAAACTGTTGGTAGAAGTCAACAGAAAAGCCATCAGGGCCAGGACTTTTGTTTTTCTCATTTGAAAAACCACATCATGTATTTCTTGCATAGAAAAAGGTTTAATAAATTCTCCAGCTACCTCAATAGGGATCTTAATGAGATGTTAGAGCAATCTGACTGTCCAAATATATTTTTGCAAATTTCGTAATGTATTCCATTAACTGGGTCTCCCCCTCAATAACCCCCTCATTTTGTTAACAAATTTATTCTTCCTTCTCATTCCATTTACTAGCATGATAATGTCTGGTATTCCTATCTATTTTTTGCGGGAAAACTTCTGAGCTATTCATCTTCAATCATGGCAGTACAACGAACATCCGAAATAATAAAATTACATCCAGATCCGTAGACCACCTAGCGACGGCTACAAGAACTGAAGCGAGCCAAAAGCGTGACGTCATCATCGCCCCTCCATTGCCGGAGTCGGGCACAATTGTTGTAGTAGAGAGTCGTGATGTCGTCGTGCTAAGGCCCCATAGGACCAACGCACCAGAACAACAACCGTCGCCGATGAAGAATAACGTAGATCAGAAGGATCCAACCCGAAGACACGCGAACGTAGACGAACAACGACGAGATCCGAGCAAATCAACCAAAGATAGATCCGCCGAAGGCACACCTCCACACGCCCACCAATGGTGCTAGACGCACCGCTGGAACGAAGGCTAAGAGGGGAGACCTTTATTCCATCTCCAGGGAGCCGCCGCCGTCTTGCCTTCGTGAGCATGACACAAACTCTAACAGAACTAAAAGGAACGACTAGAAACGGAGCCCTCCCGCCGGCCCTTGCAGAGATCCATCGCGCCCCCATGGCCCTAGGGCCACCGGAGAGGAGGCGGAGGCGGACCTGCGGTGGCGCCGAGGAGAGGCAGGAACACTAGCTTCTTTTTGGAGGAGGAGGAGGAGGAGGCGGCCCTAGGTCTGGTATTCCTATCTCCATCCACTATCTTTATATTTTTACCGCCACTTAATTTCTTCTTCTTTGAGAATTCTAGCCAACTGATCTCAAAGTTCTTTTTGTTCCATTTTGTCACCAGCAGATAATCCCATGTTTTCATCATTTTTTATCAATCACATCCAGTTAACTAACAATTTCTACCTTTATCTTCCTATACCAAGCATCTACATTTTTATTCCAGCCCTTCACTTCCTACGTAAGGTTTCTCAATCTTCTCCGTCGAAACACTGCAACCATTCACATAGAGAACTTAAGCTACTCTCCGACGTAGAACCGTGAGTCGGTGAGTGAGATACACTCCATATAGAGAGAGAAAAGGGCCAAGGAAGACGGCGGAAAAGATTTTGCGTGCGTGTGTGTGCGCGCGGGCGGGAGGGCGTGCGCGCGCCACAAATTCAACGCAAGAGCGGCGGCTTGCACCACCAGCTGGAGCTGGAGCCGGTGCGTGAGGTGTGAACCTCCGTGTCCGAATGGTTAAACTGGGCGACGGCGCCGGGCTGCACCATGCAGATGCAGATGCAGGCTCTCACCCCATATTTTATTCCAAGACAATGCAGCTCCAACTTAATTTGGGCACGGCAGGTAGTCGGCACCACAGAAGTACTCCCACAGTCGGCAGGTCTAGTATAAAAAACGCTTTGTTATTATATTATAAGACGTGGAGAGTGATAATCTACGTTATGCATGCGACGTCCTTAGCAAAACAACTACTAGTACATACAAAGATTCAAAGAAGGTGTCACGTGATATCCAGCCGCCAATTGAATTTATGAGCTTCCAACCAAATTGTATAATTCGTTCGTCCTTGTTTATGTAGATGTATACCATCGATAGAAGCACGCGCACTTATTCAAAGATTCAAATGTGGACTTTGCCACGCTCCCACTTCCGTACCTGCCAGCTGCCAATTGAATTTATCAGCTCCCAGCCAAATCGTATAATTTGTTCGTCCTTATTCATGTAGATGTATACCATCGATAGAAGCACATGTACTTGTTCAAAGATTCAAATGTGAACTTTGCCACGCTTCCGCTCCCGTACCTGCCAGCCGCCAATTGAATTTATCAGCTCCCAGCCAAACCGTATAGTTCGTTCGTCCTTGTTTATGTAGATGTCTACCATTGATAGAAGCACGCGTACTTGTCGAAAGATCCAAATGTGAACTTTGTCACGCTCTCACTCTTGCACCTGTCAGCCGCCCCCAATTGAATTATCAGCATCTAGCCAAACTGTATAATTCGTTCGTCCTTATTTATGTAAATGACTAGATGTATATCATCGATGGGAGCACACGTACTTGTTCAAAGATCCAAATGTAAACTTTGCCACGCTCCCCGCTTCCGTACCTGCCAGCCGCCAATTGAATTTATCAGCTCCCGGCCAAACCGTATAGTTCGTTCGTCCTTGTTTATGTAGATGTATACCATCGATAGGAGCACGTGTACTTGTTCAAAGATCCAAATGTGAACTTTGCCATGCTCCCGCTCCCGTACATGCCAGCCGCCAATGAATTTACCAGCTTCCAGCCAAACCGTATAGTTCGTTCGTCCTCGTTTACGTATCTATCAGTGGATTTGTGTAATCTGATGAGGACTTTTGAAGAAAAACAGGGCACACTCATTCTAAAAGCAAAAACACACATTCAAAAAAGAGGCTACAATGGATAAGGTATTCGACCTTGCCACTATGATTGGCATATCATATGTCATGCATGACGTCTGTGGTCACCAAGGTTAAATGTGCTAAGAGGGTGTTTGGATTCAAGAAACTTATTTTAGTCTGACTAAAAATAGTCTTTTTAATATGCTAAAGTTTCAAGCACACCTGACTAAAGAGAGGCTAAAACTAGATTTGAGACTAAAAAAATTTAGTCAGGGGTATCCTACTAAAATATGAATTAGTCATCTCTCTCACCATTTAACTCCTCTCCTTTAACACATACTGGATTGAAGGATAATAAATACTCATTAACTTGATTTTAATTTCTTTAATATTTAAATCCAAATATAAGTAAGGCTATTTTTAGTCGTAAGACTAAAACGTATTCAAGCACCCTCTGATCGTTCTGGGCTCGCCGGAAGATGTTCCGCATCGCTAACCAACTCGTCGGCTGCCCGACGCTAATTATTAAATCCCATCTACTTAGCAGACTAGATTTGGTCTTCATTCCCAGCTCCCCGGGTCACACCAAGATCCTGATGGAGTAGTATAAATAGCGTTGTGTGACCGAGTAGCTAGCAGTTTTATCAGAGACTCGTGTCCAGTGCCCCCGGCCGAGTTGCACAAGGGAAAGGAAGCAATAATGGTGGCGGTGGCGGTGCTTGTGCCGTGGCTAGCATGGCTCGTCGTCTCTTTCCTTTCCCTCTACCTCCTCAACCTCCTCACCCACGCGCGCTCCGGCCTCCCGCCGGGCCCGCGCCCGCTGCCGCTCATCGGCAGCCTCCACCTCCTTGGCGACAAGCCGCACCGCTCCCTCGCACGCCTGGCCAGGAACCACGCCGCCCCGCTCATGTCCCTCCGCCTCGGCTCGGTCACCACGGTGGTCGCCTCCTCCCCCGCCATGGCCCGGGAGATCCTGCAGCGGCACGACGCCATGTTCGCCACCCGGTCCGTGCCCGACGCCACCCGCATGCACGCGGCGGGGTCCGTGCCCTGGCTGCCCCCTGCGCCGCGGTGGCGCGCGCTCCGCAAGATGATGGCCACGGAGCTCTTCGCGCCGCACCGCCTCGACGCGCTCCACCACCTCCGGAGCGAGAAGGTGGGCGAGCTCATGGACCACGTCGCGCGGCTGGCGCGCGACGGCAAGCCGGTGAACGTGGGGCGCGTGGCCTTCACGACCAGCCTGAACCTGCTCTCCCGCACCATCTTCTCCCACGACCTCACGAGCCTCGACGACGACAACCGCTCCGGAGAGTTCCAGGAGGTGGTGACGGGGATCATGGAGGCCGTGGGGACCCCCAACGTGTCGGACTTCTTCCCGGTGCTCGCCCCGGCCGACCTGCAGGGCACGCGCCGGCGGCTGGCGAGGCTGCTCGCTCGGCTGCACGTGGTGTTCGACGCTGAGGTGGACCAGAGGCTGCGCGCCCGTGACGCCGGCCAGCACGGGAAGAACGACTTCCTGGACGTGCTGCTCGACGTGGCGGCGCGTGAGGATGGCAAGGACCTGCTCGACCGCCAAACGCTACGCCCACTTTTCACGGTAACAACATTTTTTCCCCTTCTGTTTTGCAATTGCAGTTGATGTTTCAGTTTGCAAGTGAGAGATAGAAATTCACATGGCCAGCCATGACGATTGAGCCGGCCGAGGATCAAATCAAACAAATGATGCCGTATTTAAAATTAAAAGCCGTGACATTACCATTTTTAAAAAATGCTAGCATCGAAATATCTAAGAACTTTGCTTAGATACAGATTAAAGGTAGAGATTAGAAGTTATCCCTTTTAGTCAAAAGGGTAATATAGTCTTCTACAATCAAATCAATCTACTCAATTTACGTTTGATCTGCATTTTTAGATCGAAACAAACAAATATATTCCTATAGATAGTAATAGACTTTCAAGTTTGCTACAGAAAACATGAACGCTGGTAAATTCGAAAGCTCATATCTCTGCCGCTAAAATCCCTATAGAGTAGTCTCTGCTTAGGAATTGTGTAGGAATTATGGCATCTATTCATGAGATACGAGGAGCAGCGTCGGAATTTTCCTTTATAAGGATATAATCATCTCTCTCTTTTTTTGGAGACATGAGATAGGATCATCTAAAACTCAAATTCATATGTTTTTCTTTCTTTCAACCAAGTCTTATTGTAGTTTGCCGCATTTCAAATTCCCACCATAGCCCTTACATGGACTGCACTTCATCCAACGCACAAGAAAATAAGTCCACGCACAATGGCTTCTTCTATTATAATGCAATGGGAAGAATATCAAATCTAACTCTGAAAATAATGGAATTATTGCTTATATAATTCATCCATACAGTATTGCTATGTGCACCACAAAACAATTTTCCATTGTTGTATAGCAGATTAGCAAATTATCCATTGTACGTTATGTGATGCTTGTTTAGAGTATCTAGATAGCTACATTTGCCAGACTATATTGATGTGACTTTGCATGTTAGGATTTGTTTGCCGCCGGCACTGACACAAGCTCTAGCACAGTGGAATGGGCATTGGCCGAGCTTCTCCAAAATCCATCATCATTGGCTAAGGCTTGCAATGAGCTTGAACAAGTTATCGGCCCAACAAGAAACATTGAAGAGGCTGACATTGTTCGGTTGCCCTATATGCAAGCTATCATAAAAGAGACTTTTCGACTCCATCCTCCTGCTCCACTCTTGTTGCCACGCCAACCTGAAGCGGCACTGAAAATAGCAGGCTACACAATACCGAAAGGTTCACGCATTTTCATAAACGTATGGGCGATAGGTCGAGATAAAGATGTATGGGATGAACCTGAGAAATTTATGCCGGAAAGGTTCTTGGATTCCACAGTTGACTTTAGAGGTGCGGATTTTGAGCTCCTTCCTTTTGGTGCCGGACGTCGGATCTGCCCTGGGATGACATTGGCAACTAGGATGGTGCATTTGATCCTCGCTTCGTTGTTACATCAGTTTAAGTGGAGTCTCCCTGCTGAGATGGAAAGGGATGGGATTGACATGGAAGATAAGTTTGGCCTCACACTTACTAAGGTCGTTCCCCTTTGTATTGTAGCAACACCAGTTTGAATCGATGGAAAAAAATTGTATGAGTGCTTTAGCTGTAGTTAAATGTGCCACTCATGGAATGTATACAATTATTTATGTGATAATAATAATAATGAATCTTCTAGAAAACTCAACTTTCTAGCGATTCACAAGCTGAACAATGTTGTGTTATTAAAATGTTGTTCCTACAAAGATATTCATACATGCAATTCTAGCCACCCAAGTTAGTTTTGAGGTTTGTGCAAAACCGCGGTTGCAGAAAATTCACGTACGACAAAAATACAAATATATTCATACATGTCATTCTAGCCACCCAACTTAACTTCAGGTTTGTGCAAAACCTCGGTTGCACAAAATTCACATAGAACAAATACAACATGTCTGTCACACACGGTGGATGGTGGACGGTTTTGTATTAGATACTAAAAATGGTTAACTTAATTTGGCAATGTTACTTTTACACCTTAAGCACCTTTTTGGAAAATAATAACAGCTACGGAGGAAGGCAACACAATTTGTATATTTTCACATTTGGGATGTTTATGTCGCTCAAAGATTCTAAAATTTCACACTTCATAATTTGTCACCATGAGAAATCTTTTGTTGTCTGAATATTTCGCATTCAAATCTCTTGCACATCCCAGAGTTCATAATCTAGCATAATCCAAATATTTCAACATTTCAATCCCTGCGTACCTTTATTATTCGTTATTTGTCACCAAGAATATCAATAACACATACTTAAATTCCCACGGTAGCAAACTAAAATCATTGGCAAACCAACTTTTGGGTAATGACCATATGGACAAAAGATGGGATCAACGGGCTCCCGGGGCTGGCGGATTAGTTGGCCAGCCGTACTATTGCGACTAGAAACTCCAAATTATCAGCGATGTCGTTTCAGTAGAAGCTATTGCTCTGAACGATGGACCTGATTCAATTGGTTAAAATAGATTGAGGAGGTGCAGCAGCAGTGCTTAACGATTGTTATTTCATGACTTCAGATTTTGCCAAAGTGGTTTTTGAACATGAGTTTAACGAGGCGAACTCTTTGCTCATGAATTGGCCCAGCTAGCTAGCAAAGTTCATGAAGGTAGTTCCTGGTTTGTAGTTTCACCTCCCTCAATTCTACTGTATCTCTTACCGTGGATCATATTAGGAACTATGACCATGATCATATACCATTCCTTACTAAAGAAAAAAAAAGTAGGTAATGTATATAAGAACAATGACTTCTCTATTTTTTTTTACAATGACTTGTCCTAAAACTATACTGTATTTACAATTACCATTGGAAAAAGAATGATTCCTCCTAATAAGATACTACAAGTATTTACAAGGACTCTCGGAAAAAAAAATGACTGCTACGTTATGAAAACAAAAAGCTGTAACCTAAACTGCCTAGATCGAAAAGATCGAATCAACAAGATCTGAGACCGCCGTCCTCTGTCGCTTTGCCGGCGTGCGCGGCAGCGCATCCACGGTGTACGGACTTCCTTTGCTCTTGGCGCAGGTGCGGCTCCCAGCGTTGCAGACGGGGTAGTCCGACGGGCAGCAGGTGCCCCGGTCCCTGCAACAGGTGGCGCCCTCGGCCGGGCAGCATCCCCACGCAAGGCACACGTTCCTCACGCCGTACGTGCAGCAGCACGTGCTCCCCGCCGGGCACGAGCTGTAGCGGTCGCACTTCTCCTCCGGCGCCGGTGGTGCCGGCTTCGGGTTGGGCCCGTTCTTGACGGGGTAGGACGCGAACATGGCGATGCCGCACTTGCCGGAGCTCGCTGTCACGTTGCGCTCCATCCGGATGTAGCCGCCCTCGCCCCAGCCCGGACCCCACGAGTTGCGCACGAGCCAGAAGTCCTTGCCGCCGTCCGCCTCCGTGCCGTAGCCCACGGCCAGAACGGCGTGGTCTAGCTCCGTGCCGCACCGGCCCGTGAAGACCCCGGACTCGTAGAGCTGGAACTCACGCCCGCCCGCCTCGATGGCGACGCTCACCGGCTGGTGCGCCACGGCCTTCATCAGCGACGCCTCGTCGTCGGCGGGCACGTCCTCGAAGCCGTCGATGGAGACGACCTTGCGGGCCTTCTTGGCGAGGTCGCACTTGCCCTCCTTGGCGGTGTAGGGGTAGTCCTCCTCGGTGTCGATGCCGCCGTTCCGGACGATGAAGTCGAAGGCGTCGTCCATGATGCCGCCGTTGCACCCGCTGTTCTGCCCGTTGCGCGAGCAGTCCACGAGCTCCTGTTCCGACAGCTTCACGAGCTTCCCGGTGACGATCTTGTTGACGCCTTCCACCGCGGCGACCGTGGAGAACGCCCAGCAGCTGCCGCAATGGCCCTGGTTCTTGACGGGCGCGACCGCGCCCTTCTCCCTCCAGTCCACGGACTCCGGCAGCACGTCCTCGGCATGGTACCTGTAGCGATCGCCGACGGCGTTGCGGGCCCTGCCAGCGGCGCCGGCGCCGAGGTAGGCGGCGCGGAACTCGGCGTTGGTGAGGTCGGCGAAGCGGTTCATCCCGAGGCGGAACCCGCCGCGCTGCGCAGCACGAGCGTTGTGCGCTTCGACGAAGTCGAGGTTGTCCCGGAACGCGCGGAGCCGACGGACGTACTCGGCGAGCGCGTTGTACGAGCGGCCGTGCCGCGCCAGCCACGCGTCGAACATCGCCCGCACATCAGCCTCCGTCCGCCGCGTCAGCCCCCGCGCACCATGCTCAGCTGCTTCGTCGACGTGGGCGGCGGCTGCAGGCGAGGAGGCGGCGAAGATGACGAGGAGCACCAAGGCGACCGCTGCCGCGGCCGCTCCGCGACCTGCCATGGCTGCCGCGGCGCTCGTCTTAGGTTTCGATCGATCGGCTTATGGTTTTGGAGTGTCGGCTGGTGATTATATACTGGTCTGGCCGTACGGTCTGGAGTCGTGATCGTGTTCTGATTGACGTGTGCGAGGCCGACACGGCAGGGAGGTAGTTTGGCGCGCAAGTCGATTCGACCTCAGATCCAACGGTGTAACCCGATTACAACTTTGACGTAGTACGATAGCTGTTTTTGATTCAGATCGGACGGCCGTGGCGTGCACTGGTCGGAAGTCCCAACTAGTATGCCGTACGAGACCAACTGCGGTCCGAGTATCACCATGTACCGCGTAGTATCGCGAACTAGCAGCCGGAGAATGTCTTTGGTTCCTGTAATCGGGTTACAACGTAACTAGAAAATGTTACACTTGCATTTGTTTCAGGTGGCCCGTAAATTTATCTATTTTTTACAACAAGTGGCCTAGCCAGACTTTTATTGGAAAGCCTTCTACGGTTGTTTTATTTTGTACAGCTGAAGATTAATCCTTGCTCATCTAGCCAGTTCATGAGCAATGCAATGCACAAGCTTTACCCACTTATTATTCGGCGTCCTCTGCGCCACTTATAGGCAAAATGAAACTGACGCACACCCCTAGCATACATAGCCTTACTGTAACTGGTTCAGCCGATCAGGGCAATGCTTTTATACACCAGTTTGTTTTCCTTTCTACATTCGTTTATCTGGACTTTTTCACTGGTTTTTTTGTTTTTTTTGGGTCCCGATAACTGCCACACGTGTGGTGTATCGGATAGTTGTGCCACACGCCTCGTGTGGCATGGACAGCAACCAGCCCACACACCTACGTGTGGGCAAAATAACTAATGTCCACACACATCTTTTTTTCCTCCTGAACCTTCTCACATGCGTGCGTGTAGGCGAAGTTGATAACGCCCACATGCCCGTATGTCAGGCCTCGTACCCTTCTGGTCCCGCACGCGACGCGTGACGCCCACCGCGCGCCCGCAGTTGCCATGGTCCAGACCCTCGTCCATGTTCATTTATCTGCAGTTGCCATGTCGCTGAACTACGGTTGCCATGTCGGACAACTGCAGTTGTCATGGTTGCTCAACTGCAGTTGCCATGTATGGTCTGATCTAATGTAGTTGCCATGATTTCATAAATTTAGAAGTTGCCACATACTAACACTAGGCAGTTGAGAGAGTTGCCACATACTTACACAAGCATGCTAGGGCAGTTGCCATGTAAAAAAGGAAGAGTTGCCATCTGCTTACGTGCACGTTAGGGCAGTTGCCATGTACATGCACGTTGGGGCAGTTGCCATGTACCATGCAAAAACACATGGCAACTCGGTAAAAGACAGTTGCCATCTGCTTACGTGCACACTAGGCAGTTGCCGTGTACCCTGCAACAACACATGGCAATTCGGGTAAAAAAAGAGAGTTGCCACCTGCTTATAAAGCACACTAGAGGCAGTTGCCATGTGCGCTGCAAAAACACATGGCAACTAGCAGCTTACGTGTGGGAGAGGAGACGGGCGTGTGGGCGAGATGGCAAATGCCCACACACCAGCCTTTGTGCGTGACTGAAAACTGGTGTGTGGGTGAACTGCTAAACTCCCACACACCGGCCCCCTTCGTGTGGTAAAACGAATGTGTGGGCGAACTATGTCACACATCACACACACGCCTTGTCCTACGTGGCACAGAAAATCAGCCAGATTGTGTCAAGATTCGTGCATATAGTACTGGACGGTGATGGATGCGTGTGGTCGAGATGGTCAGCGCCCACACGTGTGGGCGTTAACATTTCCGGTTTTTTTTACTTTTTCCTTTTCATTATTTTTTAAACATTTCTAAACTCGTGATCTTTTCCACAATTAATGAACTTCTTCAAATCCGCGAACTTTATCAAACTTGTTGAAAATTTTCAAATCTATGAAGTTTTTTCTAAATTCATGAATTTTTTTTAATTTGTGAGCTTTTCTTCAAATTCATAAAAAAAATCCAATTGTATGATTTTTTTTAAATTCATGAACTTTTGTTAAAATCCGTGGACTTTTCCCAAATTCACACACATTTTTCAATTTTGCAAAAATTTTAAATCTGTGATTTGTTTTGCAAGATTATCAATTTTTTTAGATATGTGAAAATTTCCAAATTCAGGATTTTTATTCAAATTTGTGATTTTTTTTCAAACATGTGAACTTTTTTCAAATTCGAGAATATCTTTGAAATTAGTGATTTTTTTCGACTTTGTGAACCTTCTTAAATTCGTGATCTTTTTTAAAAAATTTGAACATTTTTGAAGTTCATGAACAATTTTCAAATTCACAAACATGCTTCACATTCACAAACTTTCTCCAAATTCATGATTTTTTTTCTAGAAATTTATGTTTTTTAATGGAACTTGTTTACAATTCCATAAAAAAATTAAAAATATGTCAAATTATTCTACTTAAGAGATGAAAAGTAATTTTCCTAAGACAGTTCAGCGGTAGCCGTAGTACAAGGTGATAAAAAAACAAAGTTGAGAAGGAAGAATGAGAGGACCGAGTAGCGAGCAAGCATGCCAATGGGCCACCGCCGGCAAGCGTTCGGTGTGGGCGCCAGCTAACCACCTAATGCTTGAGGCGCTGAGGAGGAGGTCTCCTAACTCTTTACATATATGAATACAACCATACTAAGGAGGAGGAGGTCTCCTAACTCTTTACATATCTCAATACAACCATCGATGGTTGGAGCCACAATAGAAGTACATTTGTTCATACGACCCACCAGTTGCAGACAGTCATGCTGAACAATTAGCTAACAGTTTTCCAATCTATGAAGAAACATACAGCATCGCCACAGCGCCAAGGCCTCCAAAGTTTGAGCTTCAACCGCCGGTCTGATGAAGAAGTTCTCTACCGCCAAGAGGGCACCAGTATCATCTCAAAATAGCAAAAAAAAACTGGGCTATGGTGCGACCATTGAATATCAGCCGCCATTGCGCTGGGTGGCGGCCTTCTCTTCAGCCTTCCTCGATGGTAGGTAGTATTTTGTTAAGATAGCTTCCTCATGTTGGCTATGAAGAGATAGTCATTTGAAGCTTTTTAGGCAGCCCAAAAGGTATGCAAAAGCCTACTACCCATAAGGGTTGTGACCTAAGGTCATTTTAGAGTTTGCACATGAGGGAAGGTGGATGTTCTACCCTCCCATCCAGCGGCCACCACCAGGAGTGACGAAGATAATATCAACCTTTGTTGTAGAAGAGAGAGAGGGAGAGAGAGAGAGAGAGAGAGAGAGAGAGCAGGGCCGGCTCAAGGATTTCGAAGGCCCCTGGGCGAACTTCACTAATGGGCCCAACAAAGAAATTTTTTTGGTCGATACACGAACAAATACATATATTATAATGTCATAAAGATTAGTAAATTTTCGTTAGAATCAAATATCTGATATTTTTTCTTGCCTTTGTTCGAACTCAAGTATCATAGAAGCTACAATTCACACAAGAATATAGAAATAGCATGCTAGCAAACCTCTAGTAATCATGAGAAGCGAGACTTCCGTGCATTTTTTGACGCAAAATCATCAATGACAATGTCAAGATCAATACTGTCCAACATATTCTTCTCGATGCAGCACATGGCCAAACCATTCAGTCTATCTTGGGACATTGTTGACCTTAAATAATTTTTCAGTAACTTCAATTTTGAGAAACTCCTTTCAGCCGATGCAACAGTGACCGGTACACAGTCAAGAGGATACGATAAGCAATTGAGACATTTGGATAACAATCCGCAGCTCTAACAAACTCAAATATCTGATCTGCTGACATGAGTGTGTTTGGCAATGTCATCTGCAATACTTTTAGCCCAGAAACAAAATCATCTAAATCAACATTTGCTGACTTACCATGAGTGAAAGTGTTGACAAAGTTAGTGCAACATTTTCTTAGATCATTATCACCCAACAACTTCAATTCTTTTGAGTTGAACAAGAATCCAAATATGCTCCCAAATGACTTCAGTTCCTCAAATCTACTAGTCAAGGAAGCAAATGCAACATCAATCATCACCAGAAAGTATTTAACTCTAAATGATTCCACCTCAATTTCTTGCGCTTCTTGATTCTGGTCATTTTCTTCATTGCCATTCATTTCATCAAATTGTCTTTTTCTGGTAATACGCCGCTTTACAGGAAATAAAGGCTGTACACCCATGTCGATTGCAATAGATCTTGCAATATCCAAGCTAGTAGCAAAGCCTTCTTTTCTATACTTCTCAAAATATGAGATGGCACCTTCAATCTGTTTAAGAGTAACATCAATACACACGAATTTAGACTGCAATTTCTTACTCACCATGTTTACAGTGAACAAAACATCATGCCAGATGACCATGCCCAGTATAAATTCAAATTTCTCAAGTGCATTAGCCAAAGATTTTGCGTCGCTCTTAGTCTTGGCGTCATCAGTAGAAGTTCTCTTCAATTCCAATAAAGCTTTTCTTAACTCAGGTGCTTGATATCTGATAGCATGAACACTCTTTATTTGACTCTCCCATCGAGTGTTACACAAAGACTTAACTGTCATTTTTGGAACATGATCAAGCAATAGCTGCCATCTTTTAGTAGAGCTTGAAAACAATATGTAAATTCTTTGCACAACACCAAAGAAAGTTATAGCTTTACCGCAAGATTTTGCCATATCACTGAGAGTAAGATTCAGGCTATGACAAGCACACGGCATGTACAATGCTCTTGGATTAGTTGCAAGCAATCTGCTCTGTACCCCTTTGTTTTTTCCCTTCATGTTCGAACCATTGTCATACCCTTGTCCACGAACATCCTGAACATTCAAACCAACAGATTCAAGTGTATCTATTAACACATTATAAAGTCCAAGTCCCGATGTATCATCCACCTTCATGAACTCTAGAAAAAACTCCTCTATTTTTGTACTGGCACTTGACATGTTTACACATCTCACAATTAGAGTCATTTGTTCTTGATGGCTCACATCAGGGGTACAGTCTAAAATGACAGAGAAGTACCTTGCATCCTTAATTATCTTCAAGAGAGAATCTTTAACACCGCAAGCAAGACAGGAAATTAACTCGTTCTGAATATTATGGCCAAGATAACGATGATGGATTTCATTATTATGAATGCGCCGAAGATGCTCTTGCATTACAGGATCAAATTCTGCCATCATTTCAATTACTCCCAAAAAGTTCCCATTATTATCTTGATATAATTTCTCATTTGCTCCTCGAAAAGCCAAATTATGTTTAGCAAGAAATTTCACAGCAGCAACAATTCTAATTAAAACTTGTCTCCATCGCTTCTTCTCCCTTGCAATCTCTTCTTGCAAATCTCTATCAATTGTTTCCTTCTTACTTAGCCTCAACCTTACCTCATTCCAAGTATTCGTGTTAGTGATATGCTCAGCACCATTCTCATGTAATTTGAGCTTTTCACTAAGATGTTTCCAATCCATCAATCCCTCAGATGCTAGCAAACTTTTGCCGTTTTCAGATTTGAACAATTTACAGCAAAAACAATAAACTTTATTCACATGTTTAGAGTACACTAACCACCTCCGATCACTGGCCTCGCCATTGTTGGGGAACGTAGTAATTTCAAAAAAATTCCTACGCACACGCAAGATCATGGTGATGCATAGCAACAAGAGGGGAGAGTGTTGTCTACGTACCCTCGTAGACCGAAGCGGAAGCGTTGACGCAACGTAGAGGAAGTAGTCGTACGTCTTCCTGATCCGACCGATCCAAGCACCGTTACTCCGGCACCTCCGAGTTCTTAGCACACGTACAGCTCGATGACGCTCCCCGGGCTCCGATCCAGCAAAGCTTCGGGGATGAGTTCCGTCAGCACAACGGCGTGGTGACGATGATGATGTTCTACCGACGCGGGGCTTCGCCTAAGCACTACAACGATATGACCGAGGTGGAATATGGTGGAGGGGGGCACCGCACACGGCTAAGGAATGATCACGAGGATCAACTTGTGTGTCCTAGGGTGCCCCCCTGCCCCTGTATATAAAGGAGCAAGGGGGAGGCCCGCCGGCCCTATGGGGCGCGCCAAAGGGAGGGGGAGGTCCTCCTCCTAGTGGGAGTAGGACTCCCCTTTCCTAGTCCAACTAGGAAACAAGAGGGGGAAGGAAAGAGAGGGAGAGGGAGAGGGAAAGAGGGGCCGCGCCCCCCTCCCTAGTCCAATTCGGACTCCCCATGAGGGGGGGGGCGCCACCTCCTGGGCTGCTGCCCTCTCTCTCCCCTCAGGCCCAATAAGGCCCATTACTTCCCCGGGGGGTTCCCGTAACCCCTCCGGCACTCCGGTTTTATCTGAAATCACCCGGAACACTTTCGGTGTCCGAATATAGTCGTTCAATATATCGATCTTTATGTCTCGACCATTTCGAGACTCCTCGTCATGTCCGTGATCACATCCGGGACTCCGAACTAACTTCGGTACATTAAAATGCATAAACTCATAATAACTGTCATCGTAACGTTAAGCGTGCGGACCCTACGGTTCGAGAACAATGTAGACATGACTGAGACAAATCTCCGGTCAATAACCAACAGTGGGACCTGGATGCCCATATTGGCTCCTACATATTCTACGAAGATCTTTATCGATCAGACCGCATAACAACATACGTTGTTCCCTTTGTCATCGGTATGTTACTTGCCCGAGATTCGATCGTCGATATCCAATACCTAGTTCAATCTCGTTACCGGCAAGTCTCTTTACTCGTTCTGTAATGCATCATCCCGCAACCAACTCATTAGTTGCAATGCTTGCAAGGCTTATGTGATGTGCATTACCGAGAGGGCCCAGAGATACCTCTCCGACAATCGGAGTGACAAATCCTAATCTCGAAATACGCCAACCCAACATGTACCTTTGGGGACACCTGTAGAGCACCTTTATAATCACCCATTTACGTTGTGACGTTTGGTAGCACACAAAGTGTTCCTCCGGCAAACGGGAGTTGCATAATCTCATAGTCATAGGAACATGTATAAGTCATGAAGAAAGCAATAACAACATACTAAACGATCGGGTGCTAAGCTAATGGAATGGGTCATGTCAATCAGATCATTCAGCTAATGATGTGATCTCGTTAATCAAATAACAACTCTTTGTTTATGGTTAGAAAACATAACCATCTTTGATTAACGAGCTAGTCAAGTAGAGGCATACTAGTGACACTCTGTTTGTCTATGTATTCACACATGTATTATGTTTCCGGTTAATACAATTCTAGCATGAATAATAAACATTTATCATGATATAAGGAAATAAATAATAACTTTATTATTGCCTCTAGGGCATATTTCCTTCAGCCATTCCTTAGTTGTCTTGAGTAGTACGCATATGAAAAATGTCTGCCTTTCTTATCCATGGGAAACACAAGATTATACTCCCTTGTAGGTCCTTTTTCAATGAGAATATCTCTTGATTTATTGTCAAGAATATTCCAAGTTCTAGGATCATAAATATCAAAAGAAGAAGCTTGCTCATCTATGTTTCCATGGCCACTAAAATTTCCGGTGTTCTGATTGGCATCAACATCGGCACGATTTTCCTCAACTGCATTCTCAGTCTGATCTGGTTGTTCGCCATTGGTGATATATAATTGCGTAGAATTCGTAGCAGTGTCCTTCCTCAACACGAATTAGTTCATAGCCCCTCTCTGAGATCGAATCAACTTCTCTACTCGTTTCTTGTTAATTCTTTTCTGATGACCAGATGGATGCTTTTTAGGCAACATGGTTACACTACCAATGGATGTAGCTGCAAGTGATGAGGGATGCAAAGAAAGAATCAGACACCGGATTGAGATTTTAGACTAAGAACATATAGCACGAGAAAATAGAGTCGCCCACCACGGTTTCATAGAAATAGAATTTGATCTGAGATTACCTCTTGATCTTGATCTTTCCCACAATTTCTTGCCGAGACGGACACAACGTGATCAGGGAACTAGGGATTTCAATGATGCAGTCAGGCCATCGGCCGGTCAGGGACTCCAGACTGGATCAGGATGACTGGAGGAGACGGCGACGGTTCAGTGCGTGAATCAGGGCGAGAATCGCTGGAAAGAAAAGGAAACGACGATTCAGGACGATTTCGTTCCGTGCGTGGCTGGCTACCTTCCTGGGCTAGCTGTGCGCCCTAGGTAGATGGGCCTTTTCCCCCTCTACTATGTCCTATACGTACATACTCTATACCAGATATGGGGCCCTATTTCGGCTGGGCCCCGGGCCGTCGCCCCTATTGCCCTGGGCCAGAGCCGGCCCTGAGAGAGAGAGAGAGAGTCAAGCTGCGGTTTCATCATATTTGGTGAGATTGTTCCAATCCCTCGATCTTGCAGTCCCAAATCTTGTTGTTACTATTCATGATGTAGAAATCTTGATGTGTGAGAGCCTCTAGTGTTACCTAAAGAAGAACTTGTTGTATCACACATTTATAATTGAGGAAGAGGATTCGGTGGCTTTGGCCCATGGTTTTTTCCCTAAAGTTGAGGATTTTTTATGTAAAATCTGGTGTCTATGTGTTGATGATTGTTATTGAAATTCCGGGTTGAGAGTACATAGGACTTGTCCTACCTGCTTGCTGAAATTAGCTAGCACTTGTCCTACCTGCTTGCTGAAATTAGCTAGCACTTGTCCTACCTGGATGATGGTTGCACCCGGGACATGTCCTAGTTTCAAACTAAACCTAGTATTCACTATCTGTTTGATGCATATGTTTTCTTTCGTGCTAAGCAACAATCCTTGAATTAGTATATGATATGGTGTTGCTTTGTTTCCGTTGTAGTTTCAGACCACATGTGTGTGCTAATTCCCAACAGAGCGGCATCAGAAGTGTGGTTTCTTAGGAGCTTGCTTAGGAGCTTTGAAAAAACGCTATGAAAAGTGACATGATAAAACTTGATTCTTCCAAGTACTCTCTATGGAACCTATGATGGAAGACATCCATTATTGCAAAGGATTTGTATGAGCCAATTATGAAAGACAAGATATCCACTGGTGTCACGGAAAAAGAATGAGGAGTGTTGCATAGAAAGTCAGTAGGTTTGATTCATTTATGTACTTCGGCCACAATATACTTCACGAAAAAAGAATGTGGAGTATTGCATAGAAGGGCTTTGGCAGTAGACTGTTATACCCTACTACCATCGCCCCTCTTGGTAGGAAAAGGGTCAGATCTCGAAAAAAAATTAATCCGAAGCTGGTTATTATTAGGTTAGAACTTTGGTCCACTTCGGTCCATCTGGCCCCGCCCGCCCGCCTTGCCGCTAGATACACCGGGACGGTTTCCCTCAAAAGAAAAAAAAGACGGGAAGTCCGCCGCCGCGTCCAACCAACCAACCAGCCACTGTTCCTACTCTACTCCGATCAAATCATGTTGGAAAAATATCCTCCGATCCAATCACCATCCCCGAGCGCGCGCCCCGACAAATCCGCTTGCCTCCCCGCCCGCTCCCTCGTCGCGTCTCTGTCTCCCTCCAGCGCCCATTTCTCTTCTCTTCTCTTGTCATGGCGGCGGCGCGGCCGGCGCTCCCCTCCTCCCCGACCTCGCTGCTGCTCGCGCGCTCCATCTCCGCCCCCGACCTCGCCACGGCCCCGACGTGGCGGAGGCCGAGGCGGTGGCTCGTCGCCGCGGCCGTGGCGGGGGCGCTCGCGGCCTCGGCCTCGGCGCCGGCGGCGTCCATGCTGCTGCGGGACGGAGGCGCCACGCTGCTCGTCACCGCCGGGGCCTACTCCCTCGTGCGCGCCTTCGACGCGCTCACCGAGCGCCGCCTCGTCCAGCAGGTCTCGTGCAATCCGCTCCCTCACCCGACCTCCCATTAATACGTGGTAGCAACTCACTGACGATGTGTGATCTGTTTACTAACAGTGAACTCAACTAGTAACATCAATCACGAGAGCCTCCCTGATCTTCTAGAAAAACATCAATCACTAGGGAGGTTACTGAACTTGATTCAGTTAAAGGTCGCCCAGATTGAGCTTCCTGCTGTCAGCTTGCCACTGCTCTAATCTAATGACTGAATCTCAGCATGTACAGTAAAAAAATGGTCAAGTTATTTCGATTGATCAGACACGAATTGATTAATAACTGCCTCGTTTGGCTCCTTGCTTGGTTGCTAACGTGTGGTACTTGTCACCATTGAAGGCAGAGCTTGAGCAGAAAGGTTGTGCATGTGCTATCCGGGGTCTTTTTCATGGCTTCATGGCCACTCTTCAGGTACTCCTACAACTGTATCCAACTTCCTTACGTCTTCAGATCACAACAGAGCTCCTAAGATAGACATGCTCTGTTTTGCAGCAATTCGACCGGTGCAAGGTTCTTCGCGGCGGTAGTCCCATTTCTCAATTGCGCGAGGCTTCTCACCTACGGGCTCGGCTTCTACTCGGACGAAGCTCTAGTAAAATCGGTGACCCGTGAAGGAAAACGAGAGTAATCCCAATGCACCAGCAACCTTATTTACTTTGGATCGTCCATTCTTCTTCGAGAAATCACCTCCCTGATACGATCTATTATGGTTTCTGACAGGGAATTGCTGAGAGGTCCTCTGTACTATGTCATCGTGCTACTGATCATTGTTCTAGTCTTCTGGCGTGACTCCCCTATCGGGATCATCTCCTTGTCGATGATGAGTGGCGGCGATGGTAAGATGGAAATGGGTCACAGGTTCTGTAACACCCAATATAACTTGACCATCTGTTCGTTTTCGCTGAGTTTCTGCACCTGCTTGGATCATGGCTTTGCAGGCTTTGCTGACATTGTCGGGAGAAGGTTCGGCTCGCTGAAGCTGCCATTCAACGACAAGAAGAGCTGGGTCGGGAGCGCCGCAATGTTCATTTCCGGGTTCCTGCTATCTGCACTGTATGGTTCTTGCGGCGCACTCCTGTTGCCTTGACAGAATTTCGCATGCGTTGCTGATGTATTCTCTCTGTTTTCTTGTTGAAGGATGCTGTCCTATTTCTCGTGGCTTGGTTACATTCAAGTCAGCTGGGATCAGGCGATTGGTAAACTCGTTCTCGTTGCGCTGGCAGCCACTGCAGTGGAGTGTATTCCTCTAACTGATGTTGTAGATGACAATATCTCTGTTCCCTTGGCCACCATGTTGGTAGCCTTTCTGTTGTTTGGCAACACAGCACATTGAATATACGAACAAATGTTTTGAGCTCCTCCTGTACTGGCACCAGAAGTTTCTCATCCCCCTTTTCCCCTTTGAAGCAAAAAAATAGGCATCAGGACACCCATGTCTAGGTAAACATTTGTTTTCAACAATTTGTACCAATATACATCGATCCGTATCCAGCCTTCTCTATTCGTTTCAAATGGACAATTTCTTCAGTGAACAAACAAACCCCGTACAACAACTCATCAGGCAATATGGGAAATCATTCCTAAATAGTGCAAAAAGGATGAAGAAGTGTCTGCCTACAGTTACATGCTCATATTTGCAACTACCAGGGAAAAATAATAATTGACTTGCAGTCAGCTGAGCTTTTCGTTGAGGATCGGTGACTAAGAGAGATGGTCAGGTACAATGGCACCGAAGTGGGATGGACGCGCCTTCAGGCTTCCGCTTCTCCCGGGTGACTGCTTCTTGAATCATCGGCAACTTCTGATGAATCTTCTTCCATATGTGGTTCACAGCACCATCTTCTGGGGCAGAGACCTTGCTATGTTGGTGACTGTTTTCGTACTCAAAGATATGCTGGACTCCAGCCAGGTTTCTTCTGAATTCATCCTTCTGCTGCTTGGAGATATTCCTTAGGTAGTCCGTTAGCCATTTGGGCCTCATTGCGTTACCGACTGACACAAAAATGGAGAATTCTGTGTAGTCTATCATCCCTTCGAAAGGAAGCTCAATGTCATCGCTGACAATGACTGGTATGCAAAGACTTGCAACAGCGTCAAATAGACGACATGAACTTGGGGTGTCACCAGCTGGGTGCAAGCAAAACTCTGATGTCCGCATCCCTTTAATTGATTGTTCGCGTCCTGTGGCATTAGGAAAACCTTCTTCCATGACAACATCAGGCTCGTTAACCATCAACTCCCACAGTTTTTCACGCACCAAACCACCCTGAAAACAAATAAACGGATTGATCAGATAGATGGTTTAATTATTATTTTGCAAGCAGTATAAGCTAGGCTGAAGTTAGTTACTTCACTCAGATATACTCCCTCCGTCCCATAATGTAGGACGTTTTTTGACACTGGTGTAGTGTCAAAAAGCATCTTACATTATGGGACAGAGGGAGTACAAATCAAAGGAACAACCTAGTCTTAGCTTAATATGTGTTTCTGTTATCATTATTGATCTTTACAAAGAACCTCAGGAGTTCTACTAGTGTACACTGCATAAAGCGATAAATAGTCCTGTTGAAAGCAAAATGGTTTTCAGTGTTTTTTAGGCACAATGCTTCAGATGATGCTTCCTGGAATAAATATAGATACAAAAAGAGAGCCAAACATTTATGTTTGAAAAAGCTAGCCTCACATATAACAAGGCCTGGAAGATTTTGAAGTAGAATAAACCATTTACCATATACTTATTCCTTTTATTTAGAGAGCTAGTTTCAGATATTACATAGGTGATAAACAATTTCAGGAATTTCAAAGCTGATTACAGATAAAAACGATGTAACCCAGGCTCAAGAAGTAAATGACAAACGCTACATGTACGTGCTTGCATGCTCTTTTATGAAATTAATGATGAAGTGCAAGTCTACAGTCAAGCACAAGATGTGATCCAGAAAGCAGATAAACCTTTCCAAATATAATGCGAAAAACAGGAGCTTGATTTTATGATAAATAGTACGAACCCGATGCCTGTGCTTGGCTCCCTTGAAGTACAGAAGGGTGGGACGATCCATATTTTCTGATAGGTGCAGGGTAGGTAGCAAATGTGTGTAAGGCACAATAACATCTTTCAGCAATGACACTTGAGTGTGCTGTATCATATGAGAAGAGTTGCCGCCTGCAGATTTTGAATCGAGTTTGTACCACCCGCCAAAATCAACCACCAGTAGAATTGCAGGAGCAATCTCCGCCCGGACATGCCACATTGCCATAGGGTCTGTCAAAGAATGCCTCAGTATTTAACATGACCTGAGCATCCAAAAGAAAAATAAGCTGCTAGGCAAATCAATCTTCACCAAGAAAAACAATACACCAAATGATTCTGCATCACTTCACTTGCATAAAAGTACAATGTTTCTCTCGTTTACAAAACTGTGCTAATATAAGTTTCTGTCCTATACCAAATTGTGCAAATAAAATTACAGTATTTCTATCCTATACTAAATTGTGCTAATAGGCATACGCACACACACTGACATTGTCCTAATTTACAGTATGCTAACCATGAAACTTAACCAGCTATGCTAACCTTGATTCACAATATGCAAACATTCTTTCTAATTTCTCTCTGGATTAGTGCATTACAACTTTACAAGGATAGGATTCACAATTCCCCACCGGCCCAGCCTAATTACCTGTGAGGACGAAGACGTGGTCGCGGCCGCCGGACCGGCGCCAGGCCGGGTGGGCGGTGACGCGGTCGACGACCTCCCTCTGGCGCCGGTAGTCCCCATTCCCCTCCTTCCTGCGGAAGGCGCCCTTGGTGGCGCCCCAGCCGAGCTCCATCTCCGCGGAGAGCGTGGCGAAGAAGGGCACGAACACCACGTCGGCCTCCCTCCAGTCGGCGACGACCCTCACCGCCGCGGACGCGGGGGCGGCGGGGCCGAGGAGGGAGCGCAGGAGCCAGTACTCGGTGCTGTACTGCCGGATGAGGGGGCTGGCGGGGTAGGGCGGGTGGTCGCGCGGCGGCGGGTGGTCCGGGTCTGAGGAGGCCGGGATGCGGGCGTCGGCGGAGGGCAGCGACCAGTAGAGGTCGAGCAGGCCATGGTTGAGCGCGCGCGGGAGGTCGGCGACGTAGACGCTCAGGCGGCGGCCGTGGTGGTCAGGGTCGGTGGTGCGCGCGGAGGGGAGGGGGAAGGGCGGGATGGAGGGCCTGAGGAGGAGGAAGGAGAGGGAGAGGAGGAGGACGGCCGGGACGGCGAGCAGGGCGGGTCGCTTCATCGCCGCCCGCCGGATCTCGCCTGAGATGGGAGGCGGCGGCATGGTGGGAGGGAGAGGGGTGCCCTCCGTGCCACGCTTCGCCTGAACTTTCTAGTATCTGAATTCGAAATTCAGTTCGGTATCTCTATCTCTATATCTCCCCTATTAATAATAATAATTAATAATATATATATAATATATATATATAATTATATAATTATAATTAATATTTCCCTTATTTTTTTTATACTAATAAAGCAAATAGTGCTTCTGGTCGTACGTCACTAAAATTACCCTTGGAGTTGTAAATAATTACCCACCATGCCACCGGTAAGTGGGAAAAAACGGTTCACTTAAATCGCGGACGGCTTATGTTTATTTAAGGTAAGCCCATATCATTCATAACGTGAGATAGAGTGGCGTGGTGGTATTAGCCTCATGTCTCCATACCTGAGACCCGGGTTCGATTCCTGGTTCTCTCCTTTTCACTTCTTTCTCCTTCTCCTTTTTGTTTTTTCGAGAAATCTTCTCCTTCTCTATTCTCTTCTATTTAGCAGATGGGCCACATGATGTTTCAGTTTTGGCCCAGCCACTTTATTTTTATTTTTTCTATTTTCGGGCACATTCAATTTTTTTTAACTCATAACTTTCAAACCCAAAATCTAACATGTCATATATGGAAATCTCTCAAAAAATCATGCAGATTTTAAATATGCTATTATATTAATCATTTCTAAAATTTTGTTTACGATACAACCTTAATTAATATCTTCTTTACATGTGGTATTTTGAAAATGTCGGTTTACCATTGATATTTATGTTGTTAAATAAATTTGAAACATCTTGAGTATTCAAAAATCATCCAATCTTATGCTTTTTGCGAAACACCACTTATCATGTTGTTTGTTGTGTGGCATCGTGAAAGATTTCAAAGGATTCGCCGATGTTGTAAAGTGTGAGCATGATGGATGGATATTTTTTTCCCGTTGCAACGCACGGGCATGTTTTGCTAGTAATAATAAAGCAGCTACTGTTTCTGGTCGTACGTCGCCGACTTTTTGCAGAAAAGTCCCTGAGGTTTTGGATATTCAACCCGCAGTCCTCCGTTTAAGTGGACGACGACCACGACTGCGTCCCCGACTCGCCCCCACGCCCGTGCTGCTCCTCGCCGTCCGCGGCGGTTCGGTGGCAGCGCTCCGTGAAGAGGGGCGGGGGCGGCGGCGGGGAGGGAGAGGGGCGGGGGCAGGGACGGGGAGGAAGAGGGGCGGCGAGGATGGAGGCGGAGGAGGAGTCCGTGGGGAGGGAGAGGGGCGG
>NC_041382.1:759302237-759325526 GCF_002162155.2 Triticum dicoccoides
GGGGAGGAAGAGGGGCGGGCGTGGGACGGGGAGGAAGAGGGGCAGCGAGGGTCGAGGTGGAGGAGGAGTCCACGGGGAGGGAGAAGGGCGGGGCGGGGATGGGGAGGAAGAGGGGCGGCGAGGCAGAGGGGCGGGGCGGGGATGGGGAGGAAGAGGGGCGGCGAGGGAGGAGACGGAGGAGGAGACCGCAGGCGCTGTGGGGCGAGATGGAGGAGGAGCGCCTCGCCGCGGCCAGCGCCGCCAGCAATGCCATGGCCATGATGCGGCGCCTGCAGAAGGAGAAGGCCGATGTCTAGATGGAGCTCCGCCAGTTCCGCCGCTTCGACGCGGAGATCGACCATCTCCGCGCCCTCATCGCCTGCCTCGCGCCTGTCCACTACATGCTCCACGCCTACAGGATTCTCTTCTTACCGTCGGCGTTCACCTCATCATCAAAGTGTTCTCCTTGCCGTCTCGGGTCGCTGAATCATTAACGCCCAAGCATGATCTGTGCTGGAGCCTTTCCGGCAGTTCAGAACTGAACTCTTCATTTTCTGAAGTCCTTCAAAATTTTCAGGGTCAAGATGATGAAGATGGAAAGCTGCAGAGGGCCTGAGGCGGTACTCGTGCAAGAACCTCACCCATGGTGGAGCTGATATGATAGAGAAGCAAAACTCAGGTCGTTGTCTTATTTCCGATTCTTTTATTACAATTACAGTACTTATTTGGTTGGATACATATTTTATCAGATCGTTTATTCTTTGTTTATTGACGACAATAATTGATTGCCTTATGTGTTTCTACATATGTTTCTTAATCATCTGTTGGACTAACTAACTTACCTGGATTGAAGAGTCTGCTAGTAGGTGAATTTATGCATATTATTTCTGCACCAGGACTGAGCTCTTTGTTTTCAGTTTGCCTCATATCTGCAGCCACTTGATATTCAGAATTGCACTGCCATACCTGCAATAAATTAAGAATACCTGTTACATGCTTAGTGAAAGTACAATAGGTAATGAAAAGAATGATCAACTATTTTTTGTTACGGTTAGGATTTAATCAAGCTTGATCTCCCTCTGCATAAAGCTTATTCTGATGTGGAGTTGCAAGGTTCCAATAAACACATGATACACTTTTAAAAGGCATAGAGGTTTCTTCAAAATTTAGGCAATTACTCAAATTTGAGGAGTTATCCTACAGTATGTCAAAATGAAACTGCTAATTATTAAGTTCCATATGTATTTTGTCTCACTTATCGTCAATAGAAGGCACTGAAAAGTAGTTCACAAATAACTGATGGACAGGTTTAATTTATTTTCAAGAGGGCATCATGTTGACAAAAAAGTTGTTGCTCACCCTATTTTGACAACCAGAAAAATGCAATTCTATTTGAGAAAGTAAATGTAGGATTTTTTTAGGGTGCATCTATTCAGCGAACATGTGTGTAACAACAGGTTAATTTGAAAGGTAGAAGCAATGTTTGGTCTGTGATAGATAGATGAGTGTGTTTAACTTATGGTTTTTTACAAACAGTTTGTAGAATGCCTCCTGGCGTTGGTTCTCTGACCTTGGATCAATTTACTCTGCGCTTACATGATATATTGCTTCTAGCCGATGAAATTTAGTCCACATTTGTGTGCGTATGCATATCCTATACTGGAAATTGTGCTTGCCCATTATATATTAGAAGTAGACAAGAAAATGTCCATAGTAATAAACTTGCGGTCACAGGACTGCTAGCTTAAAGTTTGTTAGATTATGTAAATGGGTAATTTTGTTGTCTGCTCTTTAGGTTTCCATAGTATGAGCTGGTGCTATTGCTTTTAAACTGCCATGTAAACTGAACAATGGGGCTTCATGTATAAACTGGAGCAATAATATCCTATTACTTCTCATGTAATGGATCAATTGTGTGTCTTGGTCTTTCCTGTTTTCTTTGGTTTTGCAGCCTAGAATTTTTTCATGCGCATATATAGCTACTTAATCAACTGAGTTCCTTTATGATGTGTGGCAGACAACATTTACTGATATGACTTACTTTCTCATTCTAGATAATGGCAGGTGTAGCAATGAAAGGCATATATATTTTACTACAAGCATCCTAGCTTTCTCATCTTATTAGTGACTCACTTTCGAAACATATGTATTGGTAGTTTTTATCTCTATGCTTTTGCCTTCTACATAATGGATTGCAATGTTTTTGTCTTGATCCAATCCTTCCCGCGCCCATGGGGTGTCCTGCAGGGACTGCTTTGGCTGTTCCAGAGGCCGTACACACATATAAATACACAACTACTCCCTCGACCGAAGCCCAGCCCAATTGTGTCGTTTCGTCGTGCTCGACATTGGTATCTTGCCGTTCTGCCGAAGCCATGGAAATCTCGCTGTTCTGCCAACCTGGTAGGAATTTCTCCATAGCCGACTTCACCGGAATTACATCCGCCAGTGTAGCCAAGGCACATCGTTCAAACTGCTCGAGCAATACTGATTTGGAGTTGTTTTGGTCAAGCGGTTGAACTGAACCATGCTACTGTACAGTAGCCAAAAGGATAGTCAGGTTGTTTCATATTCACAGTTTGTAGTGTAAACTCCTGAACATCATATAGTGTGTCATTGTTGTTCGTACAGTTAGTTCATATAGAATGCTTGATCACATGAATTTGTCTGAATGTATATTTTAGTATATTATAGTAGTTCTTTTTATTAGAATTTTTTGAATTGCTATGATGGATTTTACAGTACTATAGTATTCATAGAACTCTACCTTTTTGTTTTCATAGTAAGTTATAGTTAATTGATGACTAACCTGATGATGGATTTACTGTTCTATAGCTTCTATAATTTACCGCACTATAATTTTTTGATTGTTTGAATTTACAGTGACCTCATGTTTGAGTTTACACTACCCTGTTCGAAGATTTACAATCCCTATAACTTATGTAATTTATAGTAGTAGCCTAAAGGTTGTGATTGTTGTATTTTATAGTGACCTGGTATAGATTTTACCTGAATTTACAGTGCTACATTTTTCTGAACTATTGGTGTTCTAGACATCTTTTGATGATGTGCTTAGGTATTGATCTTTTTTTACTGGAAGAACTATTTGAAGGAGATTGTGAGAGTACTGACATGCAGTTTGTCTTCTTGGCGTGACTGAAGTTTCCCTTCCTGATTGTGTAGCTATTATGTCCCCTTCTTCCTCCATCCTCTTTCTCGTTCTTATCTGATCATAAAGCACACACTGTTACTGGTTGCTTCTCCTTATTTTTACTGAAGTTCCAGTATCTTTGTTGTGATCTTGTTGTTACTGACTGGAATTTTAGTAAAATGAACACTGTAAAATTCATCAAAGCTGAATTTGTGATACACTTTAAAGTTACTGTTTATTGATAGTGAGTGTACTGTAAATTTCAACTGAAGCCACTGTATTTAAAGCTTCATGACGATGAAATGTTTAGTACGTATGTGATTAGTTCATCATGTGTTGATCATTGTACAGCAGGTGGATGATGATTTTACGACAGCCTAATGTTGAATTTATTGTATGTTTGTGTTCAGGGGTTTCTTCCACAAGTATCAACTTCAGATCCTTGATAATGCCATGATAATTTCAGGTTTTCTTTCAGAAGTGTTGTGAAGAAAACAAAACTGTCAATAACCCGGAGAAGGTCGTGAGGGCACTGACCTGGCAGTGTTGCTTTTTGGGCCCTTTCATTGCTTGCTCATGGATCATAAAGCACATAGATCATACATATACGTGACATGCTTGTAGTGACTGAAAAAAATGATTGAATGCCAATTTATTTCCAGTCAAGTTTTTTTTTCTCCATTGTTGTCATATTGTTACTGGTTGGCATATTTGATGGAAGTCCAATTCAATTTCAGTCGATTGTAATACAGACACTTCCCTTTTTTGATTGAAAGCCATTTTTCTGTGGGGGAATCCCATAAGGCGCGTACCGTGCGTCCTAGCGAGGTAGCGCGCACCGTGCTGGGCATTCTCATGGGTCGGCCCATTTTTGTTTTTTTCTTCATTTTTTCTTTCTTTCTTTTTTCCTTTCCTTTCCTTTTCTGTTTTTCTTTTTCTTTCTTATCTTTTCATATTTACTTTTCACTTTCTTTGTGAAATTTCTTTTCAAATTCACAAAGATTTTTTTGTTCATTGAATTCAAAAAATGTTTATTGATGTAAAAAATGTTCATCGAATTCAATTTTTTATCAGTTTTAATAAATGTTTACCAAAATTCAAAATTTTATCATTTAAAAAAAATGTTCATCAAATTTTAATTTGTTCATCATTTTTTCAAAAAAAGTTTTCGAATATAAATTTTTAACATCAAGTTCAAAAAATATTTACCGAATTTAAAATTTGTTCTTCAAGTTTAAAAATCGTTCATCATTATTATCAAAATGAAAAAATATTCATTAAAATGAAAAATGTTTATATTTTTTGAAATCATGGACAATTTTTTGAATTTAATAACTGTTTTTGACATTTCAAAACTCACAATTTTATTGAAATTTTAGAACTTATTTGTAATCCCGAATTACTGTAACATAGAATTAAAAAAACAGAAAAAATAGGGAGCGCCCATCCCAGCCCATGGGCCAGCCCAACAGGGCACGGGGGAGGGTGTGGGTTCGCGCTTTCGTTACCGCTGGCGCGTACCCCGCCATATACGTGGAGTGTCTATGTTAGTGCTTTGTTTGGCCAAGCGTAAATAATGAAAAATACAAGAATAACAATGCCCAACCAAACAATGCTCAACATAGTAAAAATATATTTTATAATAAGTACACCGTTATATATATTCACACTTTTTAAAAAGTGGTCAAAATTCACAAAAGTTGTTCCATTTAAAAACAAATTGCATTTGGAAATGTTCAAAAAAATTATTTTTATTAAAGCATTTATGCTTATTAAACAAAATCAAGTTTTTTGAAAATATAAAAAGAAAACAAATTCAGAAACTATTCCATGAACTACTCTTCAATCAGGCGAAGAATGCCAAGATGGCTTCTTAACGACCAAAATTCAACCGAGAAGCAATAATCAATGTAGCATTAATAGTGACGTTTATTAAAAGTGGATATAAGAAATGGTGCGTAATGACAAAGAACTTCTTCAGGACTTCGCGAAGTCCAAGGTTTGCTGGGTGCGTCGTTCGCGAACAAAGTTGCCCATGTTTTGGCTAAGGAAGGATGTGTGAATAAGCTTTGTAAAACATGGTTCCATGTCCCGCCGGTGTGTGTTATCACGCTGGTAGGCTCAAATCAGTGGAGACTGGTTAACAAATCACAGCAATTTCAACTTAAAAATTTTTATACCTAATGACAAATGAAACAGGTTTTGCAAGATTTCATGCCCGTTGCAACGCACGGGCATTTGTACTAGTATATATAATAAAGAATTAAGTTTCTGGTCGTCCGTCGTAAATGCATATTGCACCTATAATTTATAACTACAGGTTCTCCAAGTTAGACAAAGGCTTCCTTCATACTTGAAGCAAAGCTTTTTTTATATCTTCATGTCATATGAGTTGTAGTTTTTGGATCATCTACACACTTCAGAGAAGTTACTTTAGGTTGCTAAAAGCAAGATAAAGTAATACATGATGTGCATGTTTGACACAGTTCTTCCCGATTCTGAATTTAGCTATTTGTATTTTTTATTTTAGTGGAACTTCGGTACACATGACCACAGTAACATTATTTTCACAATGTCACTAGAGACGAGGGCAACCTTATTTGTGACAATTATTAGAGTTGGATAGAAGAAGTGGTGTGTAGTGGCATCTAACGAATTGTGAAATGAGCGACATCTAACAATTCTCACTAAATTTAAGTACTCGCCTTTTTTGTCCCGTTGCAACGCACGGGCAATTTACCTTTCTGTTCTTATGAAATGAAGATTTGAAAAGGAGGAACAGGGTACTGAACTTTTATATATCTGCATAATCTACATCCGAAGTTAAGCAGTACACAAATTAGTAAATGGAGGAACATGGCAATTTTAAGCTTACTACATGCAGAATTATGTCGCTGCAGCTCTTTTAGTACTCATGTGTAGATTTTCCTACAGCAATATTACTTGCATTCAGTTTCGTGCCGTCATGGAAATTCATATGTGCGTTCTGCAGCATGTTTAGAATAATACTTTGCAAGGGACAGCAACTCGACGTCGAGCAGTAGCAGCAACATGTTCTGCAGCTTCGATGACCCTGATGAATCTGCTATAGTGCTCAACTCCTGCTAGGAGGGCATGGAGGAGTTTCCCCTTGAACTACACGACCTGATTCTCATGTTCGTAATTTATCCTATTTTTTGGCTGTTGCTTGCTCCTTTGTTTCTTTGTAGATGTTCTGATTATTGGTGCTTTGGAACTCTTGTGGTCTGTAGATCATTGTTCTACTGACGCTCACTTCACCTGAACGGCTGGACCAGATGATAGTGGATATACCCAGTGTAGTATATTGTTATAAGGTTGTGTATTAGCTTCCAGTGATTTTGCTCTCACTGGTATCTCGATAAAGCTTGAAGTATATGCGGATGTCTTGCTCAGTTCAATTAGTAATAGTATTAGCTTGAAGCGCCATCCATACTCAGTTTCAACTAGACACCTCCATGGATAGCCCCCTTGCCATTATATTGAAGGTTAGTGTTGTTACCTGTTGCTCAACGTTGCACTTTTAGTACTCTAGCTGCTTTGTAGGCGAAATCGCCACCACCTGCAACCGTGCCCTCAGGCTTCCCTCAGACCGTCCTTATCAATTGTAGTCTCTGCTCGCCCATGTTAAGTCCCTCCTTTTAGAAAGGGCCTCCCTCGACGGTGGCCTCCCCTGGAAGCTCTTGAACCTACAATGGAGTCGGTTCCCTGTCAGTATGAAATTCTTGCGTTTGGCCGTCAGACTATTAGTTGTAACCATGTTATTCTGTCAAGCTTTTCCATCGAGTTGCCGAAACAATATCAAAGTAGAAGATGTTAAATATGAAAGTACCAAGTTATGTACTCTGCTATTGTGGTTGTGAAGCTCGTACAGTCTGCTTGATGTTCGCACCAAATTTCCTTCAGGCAACAGGATGATGAGTTCAGTGCAAGTCTTCAGATTGCAGGGCTAATCATAGGCAAAGAATTCTGGACTTCTGTGGGTTTTCATGAATGATTTTGAAATGAAGAATAGTTGTTAAGTTATTATTTTTGCTAAAAGAGTAGCGTCGCAAAAAAGAGTATTGCTAGGGAAGTAGCTAGAGTACATGCTACTATTTTTATAGGGAAGAGCCTAAACGACCCAACTTATGCAGTCTACAGATGTTGCTTACGAAATTGGGTATAGAGCCATGCATCTGCAACCATCTATTAGCAACATCAGGTTTGTGTTTGTATCTCCTTTGCCTGCATCATTTCTTGATCATTATGTTATTATTTTGTCATCTTGAATCCTTTTTGTTATAGCCATACATTCTCTTTTGGTTTAAGAAGATAATAATCAAGTTTCACTAAATGCATTTTCTATAGCAGTCAGATTCTCTAATAATTCAATCATACTGCGTACTGGTCTGTAATTTCATTTCTTTGGTCATCAATCTACCTTTTCCCTGAGATTGTTTCTCATAGTGAACAACTGATAAAAAGGATTTGTAGGAAATAGACAAGAATGATAAGGTACATACTGATGTTTTCTGTAATTTTCCTGTGTGGTTCAAGAGAAGCGTATTGCAGCAGAAGATTCAAGGGTGATAACGCAACGAAGAAAAAATTTGTGTTGTGGGAGAAGAAATTCTTGCCCCATAGGCTTTTAGTTTAAAAGTTTCCATTACATACAGTTTCACTCTGTTCATATGATACATTTGTTATCACTCGGTATTCTGCTCAAGGGGAACTGATACTTCCTCATATGAGAATTCTTATCCTTCTGATTATGTCATGCCTTTTGGTCTGCCCTGGCTTAGGTAGTTTGTGTTGACTCCTTTATTATTCAGTGATTTGCCAGCTATTCATGGATTCAGCAACAGACTGGGTTTGCTTTGTCCCAAGATCATGGATACTTGAATGCCCTTTATTGACCATGTATTTGAGAGGCCACTTCTGATTGCTTTTGTATTTTTATGCATATTTTAAGCTTGTGGAACCCATTTATTTTCTCAAAAATCTCACTTGTGCATGCTAATCTCGGGAACTATATTCAGACATCCCTTGCCCCTCTTATGCGGGTCATTTTGCATTTTGCTTTTGTGTTAGAATAAGTAATTAATATTATGTAATCAGAACCACTTTTTGTTCGTATGGGATTGTCCTGTATGATAACTTGGTAAGGCATGAGAACATTTTTTATATGTCAAAAGTGGTCAATCCGTAGAAGAATGCATGCTCCTAAGCCATGAGAGAAATTAGCAAACAGACAAAAGTTATCATTTGATTTTAGTGCTTTGAATAGGTTCATGCAAAAAGATAAAACTTTCAGATGTACATGGTATCACCCTCACCTCTGATGGCACAAGCGCTCTATTTGATGTTCTTTAGGAGAGGTTCAAGATTACATTTAAGGAGAGAACACAGACATGGTGACACTCGATAAAGTGAAGCAATGGCCAGCCTTGCAAGAGAGGGAGTAGTCTGGGCCTATCATACAATGTAAATATGTTTTTTTACAAATGAATAAGCTTTGATTTTTTCGTATGAATTTCTATTTCACGTTGTCTAGGCTTAGCAAGGTGGACATGACTAATATTATTGTAGAAAGCACTGCAACTTTTGCCTCGAATGAAACAAGGTCTTTGGGTGGATTGTTGTGTGACATTCTCCCGTTGCAACGCACGACCATTTTTGCTAGTAATAATAAAGAAAATTGAGTTTCTGGTCGTCCGTCGTCGCTAGCGATTTTGCATAAAAGTCCCTCGATTTATAAGAAATTAACCCGCAGTCCCTGTTTTAGTGGGTCTCTATATAACGTTTCAATTTTGTAAAAAGGACCCTAGCTCCGCAGCGCCCCATTCCCCTCGTCCCCTCGTCGCCGTCCGTTTGCTTCCTCTGGGTAAAGCCCCCGTGTGGATCCGGCGGCGACGAGGCCTCTGGCGTGCTGGAGCGGCTCAGCTGCGAGGAGTGCGAGGAGGCAAGCGGGGCTGCGTGCGGTCGTCCTCCCATGCTCGCGCACGACACAGAGGCCATTGCGGAGGCGAACTTGGCGGGGGAGGCGACCTCCGGTGAGGGGCGGCGGATCCGGGCGCTAGATGGTCAGAACGGGTGGATTCGAGGGAGATCCGGTCGGATCCAGTCGTGGAGGTGCTCTAGCGGCGGACTAGGGGCAGGCAAGGGGCGGCTTGGCATCGGGTGGAGCCCCATGGCCATCCATGGCAGACAGAGAGAGATTAGAGAGATAAGAGGAAGGGGAAGCAGAGGAAAAAACGAGGCAGGGCGGCGGCGCTGCTAACCTGGGGCGGCAGCGGCGCTCGCCGGCACGGTTGCCGGTGGACGGACAACGGTGAGGCAGGGAGACGCGGGCGCCAGGCGGTGATGCGGCCGCTCGGGGGCTCGAGTGGCGCGGCTTCTCCATACAAAATGGCGGCGGCGGCTGGAGTGCAGGGGCTAGATCCGAGCGTGGCAAGGGCAGGGGAGGCGGATCCGGGGATGGGAGGCGAGGCGGGGTTCACCGGTGACGACGACGAGGAAGGCCGGAGCGCGGCTTCTCGGCCGGATCCATGTCTCATGAGCAGAAAGGAGACAGGGAGGTGAAGAAGAGAAAAAGGGAGAAGGGAGGGGCGGTGTGGTGACAAGGAAGGCGCTCGCCGGACCCGAGCGATGGTGGACGGGCGCGGGAGACGAAGGGATCTGGCATGGCGGAAGTGAAAGGCGGCAACTCCGCCGACCTATCCGGCGACACCAACTAGGCCACGAATGACGCAACACAGTTGTTGTTAAATTGTGATCCAAATTATATCATGTTGGACTAGACGTAGTACAATCGATGTGGGCCTTTGCGTTCACGTCGACGTGTACGAGTACAACTCGTTTATTTGTCCTTCAAGGACTCTCATATATTGCCCTCTTATATACCTTATGTAGTCGCACCTCAGACGGTCTGTCGTCTCGTGCTTGTAATACTCTTTCATCATAGTGATTGCACCTTCGTGCGTCTGTAGTTTTCTCCTGTAAGGGTTTTCAAGTAAAAATTCATGTGCTCTCGTGTCTTGTTTATTTCGTTATTATCTAACAAGTGGTATACAGAGCCGTAAAAATCCATGTACTCTCATGTCTTGTTTATCTCGTTATTATCTAACAAGTGATATACAGAGCCAAGTTTTAGATACGAGATTTTAGGCCGAGAGGATTATTAAGGTTGCGTGCGCCGCCGCCGCACGCGTCACGGCGAGTTGTCCAATCCGACAGAATTTCTGCTGCTGCACCGCTCAACGCCGCTGCCGCAATTTGTGATCTGCTACCCGCTGCCCTTGTGTACCGTACGCTCTCACGTGTGACGGGTTTGCCGCTGCTACAGGCTTCAAGTCCGGACACGATCTGCTGCCGCTGCTACTCCTGAGATCAGACCAACACGGCAGCGGAGTCCAGGGTGATTTGACGGATCGCTAGTAGTACTACTTGCCGACCAGAAGCAAAGTAGATTTGACTACTAGTTTAATTCACCTCAGATCCACTACGTGATTTGACTACTAGTACTATTCGTCACGTCAAGCTATAGATCAAGCTTTTGGTCTTCGATTACCCCAGCTACCAGGTGCTATTGTTTCTAGTTCTTTGTTACGCGTAATTTAAATTCTGTCAAGAATTTTTTCTATCGGCTTGTACTACTTTGTGTACACAGATTTATCTATTCATGGCATCCATGAAGTACGACTTTCCGTTGTTGGATTGTGACACAAGGTTTACCTTATGGCAAGTCAAGATGCGGGCGTTGTTGGCACAGGCCGACTATGATGTAGCACTGGATAGTTTTGGGAAGAACCGAATTGAGGACTGGACTGCTGAGGAGAAAAGAATTGATTGCAAGGCTTTATCACAAATTCAACTCCATTTGCATAATAATATTTTGCAGGAAGTTTTGAGCAAGAAAACTGCCGCCGCTCTATGGTTGAAGCCGGAAGGGATTTGCATGACTAAAGATCTCACCAGCAAGATGCATCTGAAGCAAAAATTATTTCTGCACAGGTTACCCGAGGGAGGTAACGTTTTGAATCATATTTCAGAATTTAAGGAGATTATATCCGATCTAGCTGCAATGGAGGTTAAGTATGAAGAGGAAGATACTGCTTTAATATTACTTTGTTCACTGCCAAGTTCTTATACCAATTTTAATGACACCATATTATAAAGTCGTGATACTCTCACGCTTAATGAAGTTTATGATGCTTTGAACTCTAAGGAGAAGATGAAATTAATGGTGCCTCATGATGGTTCAAGTTAATCCCAGGCAGAAGGATTATCTGTTCGTAGCATGACAAAGGAAAAGAACTCCAATAATGGAAACAGAGGCAAAAGTAAGAACGGCTACAAGGGCCGGTCGCAATCTAGAGACAAAAAGTATTGCAGGTATTGCAAGAGAGACGGGCATGACATCTCAGAGTGTTTCAAGTTGCAGAACAAGGAAAAGAAGAAAGGTAACAAACAAGGTGAAAATTCTGCTAACGTTGCTCGTGATGATAGTTCCGATGATGCTCTTGTCGTTATTGCTGGATGTGCTGAGACCAATGATGAGTGGGTACTTGACACCGCATGCACTTTTCATATGTGTCCACATAAAGATTGGTTTAATACTTTTAATTCCACTAGTTCTGTTGGTTCCGTTTTGGGTTTTGATAATTCACCATGCAAGATTGAAGGCATAGGTTCTATTCGAATCAAGATGTTTGATGGCATAATCAGAACTTTGATAGATGTTCGATATATTCCGAAGATAAAGAGAAATCTTATCTCTGTTAGTGCCCTTGATGCAAAAGGGTACAAGTATTCAGGTGGAGATAGTGTTTTGAAGGTCACCAAAGGCTCCCTTGTTGTGATGAAAGGTGACTTAAGTTCGACCAATGGTCTTTATTACCTTTGAGGTTCTACCGTTTTAGGTAACGCTACTCCAGTTATTTCAAAGAATTCTGATTGTGATGCTGCTAACCTTTGGCATATGCGTCTTGAACATATGAGTGAACTTGGTTTGGCAGAGTTAAATAAGAGAGGTCTTCTTGATGGATATGAACCTGGTAAACTGAAATTTTGTGAGCATTGTATCTTCGGCAAACACAAGAGGGTGAAGTTCAACACTTCGACTCATACAACTGAAGGTATTCTTGATTATGTGCATTCTGATTTATGGGGACCATCTCGCAAGAAGTCACTAGGTGGTGCTAGTTACATACTGACTATTATTAATGATTATTCGAGAAAAGTTTGGCCTTATTTCTTGAAGCATAAATATGAAGCATTCTCAGCATTTAAGGAGTGGAAGATTATGATTGAAAGACAAACTGAAAAGAAGGTAAAGATACTTCACACTGATAATGGTATGGAATTCTATTCTAAGCAATTTAAGAATTATTGCAAGTCCGAAGGCATTGTCAGACACTACACCGTTCCTTATACTCCTCAACAAAACGGTGTTGCTGAGCGCATGAACAGGACCATTATTTCCAGAGCCCGTTGCATGTTGTCCAATGCAGGTTTGCATAGGCGTTTTTGGGATGAGGCCGCTTCCACTCCTTGTTATCTCATTAATCGTTCACCATCTATTGCTCTTAATAAGAAAACTCCAATTGAGGTATGGTCTGGTTCACCTACTGATTATTCACAGTTGCGAGTTTTTGGTTGCACTGCTTATGCTCATGTTGATAATGGAAAATTGGAGCCTAGGGCTGTTAAGTGCATCTTTCTTGGTTATAAGTCTGGTGTTAAAGGTTTTAAATTATGGAATCCTGAAACCCAGAAGGTTGTTATTAGTAGAAATGTTATCTTTAATGAATCTGCTATGTTACATGATGTTTCATCTACTAATGTTCCCGTTGAGAGTGAACAGCAGCCTACTATTCAGCAGCCTACTATTCAGGTGAAGCATGTTATTGATTCAGGTGTTTCATCTGGTAATGAAATTGTTGATGGACATGATGAACCCGTCGTTAATGATGATAATGTCACTCCCACTCCAAATCAGCCTATTGTTCCGCCCAGTTGGAATCTCGCACGTGACAGAGTTAGACGGGGTATTAATAAACCTGACAGGTTAATTGAAGAGTGCAATATTGTTTCTTTTGCTTCATCTGTTGCAGAAGAAATTGAAGGTAATTCTGAGCCTTCTTCATATTCCCAGGCTATTATTTCTGGTGATAGTAATAAGTGGATGACCGCTATGCATGATGAGATGGAATCACTTGAAAAGAATGGCACTTGGGATTTAGTAAAATTACCTAGAAAGAAGAAACCTATTCGTTGCAAGTGGGTTTTCAAGAGGAAAGAATGTGTTTCTCTTAATGATGAGACAAGATATATAACAAGGTTAGTTGCTAAAGGTTACAGTTAGATTCCAGGTATTGACTATAACGAAGTCTTTTCTCCTGTTGTGAAGCATAGCTCTATTCGCACTTTACTCAGTATTGTTGCCATGCATGATCTTGAGCTTGAACAATTGGATGTTAAAACTGCATTCTTACATGGAGAATTAGAAGAGGATATTTATATGGAACAACCTGAAGGTTTTGTTATTCCTGGAAAAGAAAAGCTTGTCTGTAAGTTAAAGAAATCTCTGTATGGATTGAAGACAGTGGTACAAGAGATTTGACACCTTTATACTCTCTCAAGGTTTCAAAAGGTCTAATTATGATAGTTGTGTTTATTTGAAAATTGTCAATGGTTCAACTATTTATTTGCTCCTTTATGTTGATGATATGCTTATTGCTGCAAAGAGTATGTTAGAGATTAATGAACTAAAGAAGCAATTGAGTAATGAATTTGAGATGAAGGATTTGGATGCAGCAAAGAAAATTCTTGGCATGGAAATATCCAGAGATAGACCGTCTGGAAAAGTGTATCTAAGTTAGAAGGGATATATTGATAAAGTTCTTCGTCGTTTTAATATGCATAATGCCAAGCCGGTAAGTACCCCGTTAGCCGCACACTTCAAATTATCATCAGCTTTATGTCCTAAGTCAGATGCAGATATTGAGTACATGTCTAGAGTTCCCTATTCGAGTGCAGTTGGTTCACTTATGTATGCCATGGTTTGTTCTTGTCCTGATTTATCATATGCATTGAGTGTTGTCAGTAGATACATGGCTAATCCTGGAAAAGAGCATTGGAAAGCAGTTCAGTGAATTTTCAGATACCTGTGTGGTACTTCTAATGCTTATTTATAGTTTGGGAAAACTGGAGATGGACTTGTTGGTTTTGTTGATTCTGATTTTGCTGGTGATTTGGATAAGAGAAGATCACTCACAGGTTATGTTTTTACCATTGGTGGTTGTGTTGTGAGTTGGAGAGCAACTCTGCAGTCTATTGTGGCTTGTTCCACTACTGATGCCGAGTATATGGCTATTTCCGAGGCATGCAAAGAAGCTATCTGGTTGAGAGGTTTGTATTCTGAGCTTTGTGGAGATTCATCTTGCTCTACCGTATTTTCTGATAGTCAAAGTGTCATATATCTTACAAAGAATCCAATGTATCATAAGAGGACAAAGCACATTGATGTCAGATTTCATTATATTCGAGATGTTGTTGCTGAAGGCGATTTAAATGTATGCAAGATAAGTACTCATGATAATCCAGCTGATATGATGACAAAGCCAGTTCTGACCAATAAGTTTGAGCTTTGCTCAGGCTTAGTTGGTATTTCTCACTAGTCCTATGGACTTTGACGCAGAAGGTGTTTATGCTGATTTGGATGGAGTTATTCACTTTCTTCGACTACTGGAGGAAATTTGGATCAAGATGGAGATTGTTAAATTGTGATCCAAATTATACCGTGTTGGACTAGAGTAGTACAACCGGTGTGGGCCTTTGCGTTGACATCGACGCGTACGAGTACAACTCGTTTACTTGTCCTCCAAGGGCTCTCATGTATTGCCCTCTTATATACCCCATGTAGTCGCACCTCAGACGGTCTGTCGTCTTGTGCTTGTAATACTCCTCCATCATAGTGATTGCGCCTTCGTGCGTCCGTGGTTTTCTCCCGTAAGGGTTTCCACGTAAAAATCCGTGTGCTCTCGTGTCTCGTTTATCTCGTTATTATCTAACAGTTGTCACAGCCACTCCAGCGAGTATGAATGAGGACTTGACCACGAAGTAATCCATTCATCTCCCTTCTTTTCCTACCCCCCTGGATCTGGTCCTCATTCGCCATGTTCTTCAGCTGCAGAAATCACTCATTCGTAGTTTGGCTCACATTCAGATCTACAACGCCATGTTTTCCTCACATTCATAGTTTGGCTCTTTAGTGAGGAATCTCATGTAATCTTCTGATATTTGACAGGAATTGGTGTCGGTACAGAATGGGGAGCAGTTCTCGCTTTGGACATTTTTAGGATGTTGTTTGGCAGCATGTTTTGATGTTTTATGGCCAGGGAGAACAAACATGTCTCCAAGCACACCGAACCCTTTATTCTTAGATTCTTAATGCTTAAATTGATGGGCTATCTTCCATTTGACTGAAGATGTTTCTTTGCTTCATGATCCTCAGACATGTCGCCTCATTGCCACCGCCGGCCGCCTCCAGGTCACTGTCTCCACTCGCGAGCCGTCAGACGCACATTGTGGTTCTTACAAAGTGATGCACATTGTGCTTCTGCCTCACCTGGTGCCTGGGTAATTATTTAGATAAAGTGATTAAGAAATGCATATACAGTAAAGCTCACAAAAGCCAGCTAATATGCTTGCATCTTTGCCATGAAATTACAATATGACATGTTGTTCGAAAGATTTTCGCTCCATGAGGAGAAAGCTAAATCCAGTTACAACACGTTAGTGGAGTTCACAACCTGTATCTTTGAGTGGTGCAATGGGTTGTTTGGATGCTGCGCTAAGCATGAGCGGGTCAAGGTGCTGGACTGGCAGCACGGGGAGGAGGATAATTCCGTTCAGGTACAACAGAGCCGTCGACTAAAGAATTAACCCAACCAATCGCTTTATTTGAAGCTCCGAATTGTAGTTATTTTTTTGTTCATTATTTTTTTATCTTAATATGGGAGGATTATCACTGTATAATCTGAGATCCTGACATATCAACATTTTAGCATTGATAAATGTGTCACTTTGACTGGGTCTATTAGGCAGTACTTGTAAGGTCTCTAATTCTAAGTCCGACCTTTAATTGGCAACTAATTACTGGACATCTGATTGCTGATTTGTGCGTAGAGAGAAAACTTAGTTCAGTTGTTAAAATAGCAGTTGTACTGTTCCTAAATTTTGTTCAAACAGCTGGTTATTCTGCTAGACTTGAACTATTTTCAGTTTCCCTTTCACTGGATACTTTTAGTGCTACCAAACAGTCTTTTCTTTAATTGGCAGCAACTTGCAGTTGGGTGGGTATTGCTCGTTCTCATTTACATATCTTTTCCGTGGCCTTTGTTGAAACATAATAACTTGTTGTAGACATTGTACAATGATCATATTTCTCTTTTCATTCCTTGGCCAGCTTAGATTTTACCGATCCGGTACATGGTTGACATAGGATCTAAGATGTGCAGATACAGTTGGCTAATGGCAAACATACTGGAGGAACAAAGGAGGTTATGTTAGTTATGTTTCCTCTTCAAGAGATTTGGTGGCCCTTCTTGGTATGTCCAATTGTTAAATATAGCACTGCATCAACCAGACCTTAATCCTCCACTTTTGTAATTTTGACCACAAGAAACTATAGTTAAATTGCAGTCTTTTGACAAAGTAAAGCCATACACCTGAGTGTAGCATTTTGGAGGACGAGCTTCATGGAGCTCGTTTTTCTGAAAAATTCAAAAATCATATTTTTAAGTTCCAGAAAATTCTGGAACAAATCATGAACATTCATATGGATGTGCTTTACATGTGTATAAAGTCTGAGGATGAAATACATTATGATGAGAGCTACAAAAAAAGACAAATTCATGCATTTTTATAGTGAACAGGGCATGTCATGTTCAACATTTCAAAATCACGATTTTGTCTTTTTTATGTAGCACTCATCATAATGTATATCATCTTAAAATTTCCCACACATGTATAACACATCCGTATGAATATATATGATTTTTTTGAAACTTCAAATTTGATTTCCTTTTTTTAAAATAAAGTGCTCCATGGAGCTTGGCATCCATCACTAGTAGAAAAATGGTCAAACGTGAAGCACATTAGTGCCGGTTTGTATTTGAGCCGGCACTAATGTATACATTAGTGCCGGTTCCTACGGATAGCCGGGCCGCTTTCATTAGTACCGGTTCGTGGCGAACCTTTAGCACCGGTTCGTGCCACAAACCGGCACTAATGAGAGTGGTGGCAGGATGTTGTCAGAGTGGGGCCCCTCCAGCACCTTTAGTACCGGTTCGTGCCACGAACCGGTACTAAAGGTCGTCCTATATAAACCCTTCATCCACCAGCACTCTGTTCTTCCCTTCTTCCTCTCGAGTTCATCACAAAATTTGCCCAAAATTTGTCAAGATTTGAAGGCCCTCATCCATTCAAATGATCACAAAGGTTAGCAACTTTGTCCTTTCATCTCTCATTGCTAGATTAGCTCTTGCATTGGTTTATATAGTGATTAATTTGTGAGTTTAGTAATTTGGGAGGATATATATATATATGTGCTAGTATTTGATTTATATGCAATTTGAGGTCAAAAATAACACTTAGTTTGCATATGTAGGTGTGGTTTACTTAGTGCCTTCTAAATCTCCATCGTAGCCACCGTCGATCGCCCGCACCGTCCCGTCGCCGGCACCACCTTGTGGTGAGCCTCTTGTTCATGAAATTTTATATAAAAATTGATGTTTGTGTGATTTGGATATATAGTTACTCGTATAATTATCTTACCCGTACGTTGTTTGTTATACATATAGTGCCATGGTTTTGATATCCGTCCCCGTCGGCCCTAGTCCTTGTTATGATTCGGATGTGGTATGTATATTCTCTTTTAAAACTAGTTGCATTTCGTGTTTATGACAAATTATGCCCATCAAGTTGATATAGAAATTTTTTCTAGGAGGTATCTGAACCGGAAATTCCAACCGACCCTATTGCCGAGAGGTTAAATTTAGTTGAAAGAGAAAACGAGTACTTGAAAGAAAAATTGAAAAGAATTGAGGGGGAGAAGATGGAATTGGAGTTCATGTTGCCGATGTCGTCGATGATCACAAGATCAAGATCGAGAAAATGCGCTTGAAGATTAGAAAGATTAGAAAATATGCCATCGATAGTGAGGCTTGGTATCATTATGCTGTTGGATCCATTGTTACCTTAGTTGCGATCTTGATCGTATTTGTTGTTGCATTTAAATGCTTTAGCTAGAGAGTTATTTGTTTGTTGCATTTAAGTGTTGTATGAACTTTATGTATGAACTTGTATTAATTTGGTCTATTCGGTGTTGTGTAATGAAGATGAGCCGGCAATGGATGTACGATGACCGATGCTCTCCCCAGTTCGTTGAGGGCGTGCGTACTTTTCTGCTTGCGGCTGAGGCAAACAAGCGGGCGGATGGTTTTATGCCTTGTCCATGTGCTTGCTGTAAGAATGGTCACAATTACTCTACGTCAAGAACCATTCACATCCACCTGTTTAAGACCGGTTTCATGCCCCATTATAATGTTTGGACCAAGCACGGAGAAAGAAGGGTTATGATGGAAGACAATGAAGAAGAAGAGGACGACGACAGCTATCCTGGCCATGGGTTCCCTGAATACGATGATGCAACAATGGGGGAAGAAGCTGAGCCGGTAATGCGGGAAGAAGCTGAGCCGGCAATGCGGGAAGAAGCTGAAGAAGAGGCATCAGATGAGCCCATTGATGATCTAGGTCGGGCCATTGCCGATGCAAAGAGAAACTGCACAAGTGATATGGAGAAGAAGAAGTTGCAGCGCATGTTAGAGGATCACAAAAAATTGATGTACCCGAATTGCGTAGGTGACAAGAAAAAGCTGGGCACCACACTGGAATTGCTGCAATGGAAGGCAGAGAATGGTGTATCTGACAAGGGATTTGGAAAGTTGCTGGTAATGATAAAGGATATGCTTCCAAAGGACAACGAATTGCCCGAGAGTACGTACGAAGCAAAGAAGATTGTCTGCCCTCTAGGGTTAGAGGTGCAGAAGATACATGCATGCCCTAATGATTGCATCCTCTACCGCGGTGAGTACGAGGATTTGAATGCTTGCCCGGTATGTGGTGCATTGCGCTATAAGATCTGCCGCGATGACCCTGGTGATGTCGAGGGCCGGCGCCCCAGGAAGACGATTCCTGCCAAGGTGATGTGGTATGCTCCTATAATACCACGGTTGAAACGTTTGTTCCAAAACAAAGAGCATGCCAAGGCGATGCGATGGCACAGAGAAGACCGTAAGAAAGACGGAAAGTTGAGAGTACCCGCTGATGGGTCGCAGTGGAGAAAAATCAAAAGAAAGTACAGGAAGGAGTTTGCAGATGACGCAAGGAGCGTATGGTTTGGTCTAAGCGCAGATGGCATTAATCCTTTTGGGGAGCAGAGCAGCAACCATAGCACCTGGCCTGTGACTCTATGTTTGTATAACCTTCCTCCTTGGTTGTGCATGAAGCGGAAGTTCATTATGATGCCAGTGCTCATCCAAGGCCCTAAGCAACCCGACAACGACATTGATGTGTACCTAAGGACATTAGTTGAAGAACTCTTACAACTGTGGAATGGAACAGGTGTACGTGCGTGGGATGAGCACATGGGGGAAGAATTTGACCTAAAGGCGTTGCTGTTCGTGACCATCAATGATTGGCCTGCTCTCAGTAACCTTTCAGGACAGACAAACAAGGGATACCGCGCATGCATGCACTGTTTGGACGGTACTGACAGTATATATTTGGCTAATAAGAATGTGTACCTGGGACATCGTCAATTTCTTCCGAGCAGGCATCCCGTAAGAAAGAAAGGCAAGCATTTCAAAGGTGAGGCGGATCACCGGACGAAGCCTCGCCACTGTACTGGTGCTGATGTACATGATATGGTCAAGGATTTGAAGGTGGTCTTTGGAAAGGGTCCTGGTGGACAACCTGTTCCGAATGACACTGACAGACGCGCACCCATGTGGAAGAAGAAATCTATATTTTGGGACCTGCCCTATTGGAAAGACCTCGAGGTCCGCTCCGCAATCGACGTGATGCACGTGACGAAGAATCTTTGTGTGACCCTGCTTGGCTTCTTGAGCGTGTATGGGAAGACAAAAGATACACCTGAGGCACGGGAGGACCAGCAACGTATGCACGGAAAAGACGGCATACATCAGGGTCATGCAAGCTACGCTCTTACCAAAGAAGAGAAGGAAATCTTCTTTGAATGCCTGCTTAGTATTAAGGTACCGTCTGGCTTCTCGTCGAATATAAAGGGAATAATAAACATGGCAGAGAAAAAGTTCCAGAACCTAAAGTCTCATGACTGCCACGTGATTATGACGCAACTGCTTCTGGTTGCATTGAGGGGGCTTCTACCGGAAAACGTTCGATTAGCCATTGTGAAGCTATGTGCATTTTTCAATGCAATCTCTCAGAAGGTAATCGATCCAGAAATCATACCAAGGTTACAGAATGATTTGGTGCAATGTCTTGTCAGTTCCGAGTTGGTGTTCCCACCATCCTTCTTCAACATCATGACGCATGTCCTAGTTCACCTATGTGAAGAGATTAACGTTTTGGGTCCTGTATTTCTACACAATATGTTCCCCTTTAAGAGGTTCATGGGAGTCTTAAAGAAATATGTTCATAACCGTGCTAGGCCAGAAGGAAGCATCTCCAAGGGCCGTCAAAATGAGGAGGTCATTGAGTTTTGTATTGACTTTATTCCTGACCTTAAGCCGATTGGTGTTCCTGAATCGCGGCATAAGGGCAGACTGGATGGAAAAGGCACGCTAGGAGGGGAACAAATAATATGTATGGACGGACATTCTCTCACTGAAGCACACTACACAGTTCTACAGAATTCCGCCTTGGTGGCTCCGTATATGGATGAACACAAGAATTTGCTACGCTCCAAACACCCGGAGCGGTCTGTTGACTAGATTACACGTGAACAAACCAGGAGTTTCGCCAGCTGGTTGCAAGCACGTACCATGCATGACACCTCTATTGAAGATGACCTGTATTTGCTGTCCCAGTTACCATCTTCGAATATAATGACTTTCAAAGGGTACGAGATAAATGGTAATACATTTTACACGACCGCCGAAGATAAGAAGAGCACCAACCAAAACAGTGGTGTCCGCTTTGATGCAGAAACCAAGACGGGAAAGGAAACATATTATGGTTATATACAGGACATATGGGAACTTGACTATCGACGTGGTTTGAAGGTCCCTTTGTTTCGGTGTAAATGGGTCAATATGACACGAGGCGGGGTAACGGAAGACCCGCAGTACGGAATGACAACAGTGGATCTCAACAATCTTGCGTATGCAGATGAACCATTCGTCCTAGCCAATGATGTGGCACAGGTTTTCTATGTGAAGGACATGTCTACCAAGCCAAGAAAAAGAAAAGATAAGGAAGCGAATGCATCGTACGATGAGTCAAAGCGGCACATAGTTCTTTCTGGGAAGAGAAACATCGTGGGAGTGGATGACAAGACAGACAAGTCAGAAGATTATGAAAAGTTTGATGAAATTGCTCCATTCACAGTGAATATTGACCCGAGCATCCCGTTAAATGATGAAGATTTTCCATGGCTACGACGCAAAGGGACACACGCGAACAAAAAGTTTCACACCCAAAGATCTGGGATGTGATCGGCTTAACTATCATCACTTTCTTCTGTGTTTCACACCCAGGAGGGAATCTCTGTAATAGTTAGGGTAGCTAGTTATGTGTTTTGGCATTTGAAACGCGAAGAAATTTTATGTGCAAGCAAATTCTTTCATGCATTTATTGATTTTTTCACCTAAATGACCCTGAAATTGAAAAGCATTTCAAATGAACTCAGAAAAGGATGAAAGTTGGCATGGTATCATAATTTCACCCACATAGCATGTGCAAAAAAGTAGAGAGGGTTACCGCAAAAACTGGATGCACTTCGTGTACAAAATGAACAATTTGTTTCGAAGTATCAGGGTTTCGGACGAAAACTCATCCGTTACAAAGGCATTTCATTTTAAAATAACTTAAGCATTACCAAATTGAATATAATGATAAAACACACTAATATTAAACATAAGAAAAAAGAATCACTGGAAAATGTATTTTTAAAGTTAAGTTATTCACAAACTAGTAATTCACACAAATTTCAAATAATTCAAAATTTAAACTATTCAAATTTAAAAACTACCGGCACTAACTGAAAGTTTCTAAAAACTATCAAATATATTCACAAAGAAACTCTAAATACAGCAAAAAACAACTAAAAATAAATAAAACAAAATAAATAAAGCAGAAAAGAAAAAACTAAATGAAAAAAGCCCACCTACCGGGCCACAACGGCCTGCATATGACTAGAAACCCAACCTGTTGTTGGGCCAGGATGCAGGCCCGCAAGCCCAATAGGCCCCACAGGGCAGAGTAGCAGAGGTAGGCCCAGAAGGCCTGCTTTAGAGAGGAGCTCGAGACAACAGCGGCGTCGGGGCTTATAAGCAGGTGTGAGCGCCCTTCGGCTAGCGAGGTGGGACTAAACTTCTGCGCCCCTCGCCTGGCAGCGCACCCCCTTTAGTACCGGGTCGTGGCACCAACCAGTACTAAAGGGGGGGCCTTTCTTACCGGTTGGAGCCAGGAACCGGTACTAAAGGGGGCTGCTTCCCCCCGCTTGGCCTGGCCAAAACAGGCCTTTAGTACCGGTTGGTGGCTCCAACCGATACTAAAGGTGTCCCCTATATAAGAAACACTTCGAAAATTTTCAGTTTCTCATCTCCCACTTCTCTCTGCCGCCGCCCCGTCCCGCGCCGTCGCCGCCCCCGTCGCGCCGTCCCCGTCGACTCCGCGACGCCCCCGTCCTCGTCACGTCGTCCCCGTCGACTCCGCGGCACCCCCGTCGCCGTCCCGGTCGCCGATCCCCTCGCTTCGCCGTCGCCGTCGCCTTTGGATCGACCTCACCCTCGCCGTCGCCGTCGCCTCGACCTTGCCCGCGCGCGCTGTGAGCCCCTCCCCCGGCCCCTCTCCTCCCTCCAATCGATCGTAGCGCACACCGGCGCCGG
>NC_041382.1:759325720-759334965 GCF_002162155.2 Triticum dicoccoides
ACACACACACACACTACACACACACACTAGACGCGCACACACACACAATTTTTCTGTTTTTAGCTTTTAGTTTTTTCTGTTTTTCTATTTTTCATACAAAGTTTTAGATGAATTAATTAATTAGATTAGATTAATGTCAAATAGTATGTAGAAATGTTAGTTATAATATATATAATGTCAAGTGTTATAGAAATGTTAGAAATTTTGGAAATGTTAGTTTTAGCTAGCTAGATGAATTAGATTAATTTCAAATTGTTAGACGATGATCGATGTTTTTTTAGTTTCTTATATTTTTAGTTATAAAATTTAGAATTTGCATATATGAAATCATCACAATCCATCATTTAAAAAATGTTACTTTACTTTTGCGGCATATAGTATTTTGTTGTCGATGATGCCCGGTCCGCATCCTCGCCGTCGACACGTCCGCGACGATGTCCAGCTGACCCATGTCCGGGACTGGGCTCCGCCGGGCTGGCACTGGGAGGTGCTGCCTAGAGGGGCGCGCCGCTTGATGAGGAACCCGGCCCCGGGTCCCGTCGTCGACCCTGATCTTGTTTGGTGGCGTTCGCGTGGGCCAGTTTCGGTGCGGAGGGAGCCGGCCCCGCCGGAGGTGGTACGTCGTCGTGTCAGGGAGGAGGACGAGCACGTCCATCGCTACATGGTTGCGTTAGAGGGCGGCAGGTTCTCCAATACCTGGCAGTTTCTTCAGGGATCTCATTTCAGCTATGATCCTGTGAGGGTTCATTCTCTTTGGGTGTCCACCGCCCGCGCCGCAGGAACCGCGAGTGTCCTAGATTCTTCTGTAGTATTCGATCTTTATTAGCTACCTAGCCAGTGATGTATTTGATATTATATCTATTATTCGAGACGATGTATTCGAGATTATATCTATTATTCGAGACGATGTATTCGAGATTATATCTATTATTCGAGACGATGTATTCGAGATTATATCTATTATTCGAGACGATGTATTCGAGATTATATCTATTATTCGAGACGATGTAATTTGAATACTAAATTGTTTTATATTTCTTTTGGCATAGTTAAATAAAAGCTATGGCGGACAATACCGACAAAGAGAGAGAACAGACCATGTTCGATATCATACGCGGGCCAGATGATGATCAGAATGAAGAAGATTTTGACGGCTCCGAATTTCTAAACAACACCGGAGAGGGTGATATGATATTCGATCGCGACGACCGAGAAGATGAAGTCATGAACTAGACGAAGAACATGTTGATCCTGAAACAACAAACACCGGCGAGGTATATATATTTATATAAGCAGGAATCTGGTGATCATCGCATGTTTTAAATGAGTTGAAGATATATTAACGAATCGATCTTTCTTCTTTCAGCCATCCGGATCGAGCAAATCTTCAGGCAAAAGGACGAAACGAGGCTCGAACAAAAAGTTGAAGGAGGGCGTAAAGTACAATATCGAGGCATTCAAACCTAATGGCGAACCATTAGCGCCTAATAAGATTGCGAACAAGTTCGTTCGTCAGTGCGGAGTTCTTGTGAAGGACCAACTCCCGATCTCCCTTCAAGAATGGCGAAAGCCAGCAAATCCACGTCCAGATGTTACTTTTGTCGACGAGAATCAAAAAAATCTGCTTTGGGATACTCTCATGGAACATTTCACCCTACCAGATAATTTCACAGAAGCATATGTGCGGAAAGTCAAGGACGCTGCTTTTAGGAAGATGGCGGTTGCATTCAAGAACCACAAGAGAATGATGTGGGAGAAGTACGTCAAGGGAGGAAGGAAGACTCCAGTATTCGAGGGGATACTAGAGAATCAAAGTGCTCATTGGGACAATTTCGTGAAATTCAAGGATTCAGAATTAGCTAAGGAACGGTCGAGAATAAACAAGAAGAATGCCAAAAAAAGGATAAGTTCCATAAGCTGGGGCCAGGTGGCTACGCGGTGGCAATGCCTAAGTGGGATAAGTCTGAGAAAGAGGTGGAGGATGCAGGTGTCACTCCGGTTACTAAGAGCTGGCCCCCCAGGTGCAGGACTTGGTTCTATGCGCATGGGGGGGAGTTGGACCCGAAGACAGGCAATGTTTCGACGAAGGCATGTCTGAACGGAGCCGACGATGCGCTACTTGTTGCAATAGAAGAGGCTCGATCGGGGGTGTTCCAGCCCAACAGAGAGAACGACGAGCTTACGCGTGCCTTGGGAAATCCTGAACACCCGGGAAGAACACGAGGCAAGGGCGCTCTTCCGTGGTATAAGGGGTTTTCGGACTGGAACGCCGACTACAGAACCCGTGCGAGAAAGAAGATTGCGGAGGAGAAGAAGAGGAAGATGGAGGAGGAGCAGAGGAAGCGGGAATATGAACGCCTTCAAGGCCTAGAAGCAAGTCAAGCGGAATTGGCAGCTAAATTCCAGTGGTAGCAGGAGCAGATCGAATCACTTAGCCAACAAAGGGGGTCTCAGCATCTGCAGTAGCTAGCGGATGATCCAGCATTGGATACCATCGCCCCATCCATGCCGAGAAGCAGCGTGGGTTCCACCCGGGGCGACGCAGTAGTGCTGGATAGATACCCCGTGGATGACATCACGGAGAACACTAACTGCGAGCTACACTTCAAAATGAAGAACATATCCATGAAGGTGGCGGACGCCGTTGCTTTTTCAAATTCCCCCGAGGCAACCTTCCATTGCAACCCGATTCCAGCGGGCTATGCTCGTGTCTTGGTTGATGAGGTGGTGGACCCATATTCGGAGCTACAGCTTGACATTCCTGGAGGTGACGACGAGCACACATTGGGAGAGGCCATACATCATGTCATCCTATGGAGAAATGATTGCATCATCTTTCGAAGGCCACCGACACCGCGTCACCCCACTCCTCGTCGAAGTCCGCCACCGAGTCAGCAGACTCCGGCTCCTCCAAGTCCACCAACGCGTGAGGCCACTCCTCCTCCTCCAAGTCCGGCAAAGTGTCAGGCCACTCCTCCTCCAAGTCCGACACAGCATCAGACGTCCACTCCTCCTCCAAGTCCGGCACAACCTCAGGCCACTCCTCCTCCAAGTCCGGCACAGCTTCAGGCCACTCCTCCTCGTCCAACTCAGCCCCGTCAGCCGTCTCCGCCGCCTCAGCAATCGCAGAAGAGACACCCCGCAGCTATGGTGCGTAGCGGTACCAGTCGATGTCATAGTACAGGAAGTACAGGCGGAGGCAAGCGATATAAATATGGTCCAAACCTCACTACTCCTCTTCCTGTGAGGGCTTACAACAGGACCGAGGAGCAAACCAATGCCATAGTGCGGGCAGAAGTCGACGCCCATTTTGGACCGAAACCGCCACCGCCGCCAAGGGAGAAAGTGCCTGTGGAAGTAGTTGACCACTTCATTCGTATGGCTCAACCACCAGCTCCTAAGCCTGTTGACACAGACTATGAGCGCCACATCAGGAAGTTACATTGACAATGTCTACAGAAGGAGGCGAGCTCGAGCTCGAGCAAACAACAAGCAGCTGTCGAAAAATGCGGGAAAACCATTGCCCAGCTGGGAGAACAGGCGGCGCAATCGACCCCCCCGCTTGTTGTGCCGCCAACAACACGTGACAGTACGCGCGCCCAATATTATTGTGGCCAAACAGTTTACGTTCCCGAGGTGGGCGATGTGGTAATAACCCAGGAGCATATAATGCAGGCTGAAGAACTCAAGATCACTGTTGGACAACTCCTCGAGATCGAGGACATGCCTGTGATTACAGAGGAGGAAATAAAACGGAAATATGTCCGGGGCCAACCTTTGGTCGAGCCAGAAGATGTCAAGAAGCTCCCAACGAGAATGTATGAATTGCATCAATGGTACATGGACATTATCAAGAGATCCGATCGAGAGTCCCTCATGGTGTATGTCAAGAAGGATCATTACTACCATGAGAAAGCTGTGGCCGTTGAGTATTCTGAACTGTTTCAGTTATACAATCAAGACGCACTCGACAAATCTATCGTCAGTTGCTATTGTGTGTAAGTGATTTCTTTCTGTAATTTAAGTCTCAAGCTAGCTGTAGTGATCCTTTTGATCAATCATTACCTGTAATTATCCTCACTATATTCTTTTCTGTGGTATTATGCAGGATGAAGATGTATGAAATGAGAAAAGGTGGACGCTATGGCATTGGGTTCATTGACCCAAACACCGTTAATCAATACACATGGAAAATGAGCAAGTATTATGAAAAGCAGGTAGAGGATATCATGCTAGAGTTCTTGAAGCGCCTCAAATACAATGAAGATATACTACTTCCTTACAACTTCGAGTGAGTCACACTTTCTTGTACTACAAATTCTCTGTTTTTGCCTACTAGCTAGCTACATGTTTTTGCTTACATATGCCCGCTTAATTAAGACATGCAAACGTGTGTGCATGCAGATTTCACTGGATCTTGTGTATCATTAAAGTTGACGCCGGAACAGTTGAAATACTGGACTCGCTACTCAAAGCAAATAGTGACTACAACATCTTGTATGGGATAGTCAACAGGTAATTTCAATCATTATTAACTATATATCTCGGCCTATTTAGTTCGTCATTTCATGATATGAACTATTTAATAACCCCTTTATTCATTTTCTTTGTCGGCGGGCAGGGCTTGGGCAAGGTTCATCAGCGTTACGGAAGGCGAATGGAAACCACAACTGAAATGGTTTCGATCCAAGGTAAGTAATTAAGTAGTACTAGCTAGCTAGCTAGCTGCCATCTCTTTAATTATCATGCTTGATTAATTATTATCTGATCAAATTAAATTCCATTCTCGTAATAAAGGCCCTGAAGCAGGCGCAGGGGACTAATCTGTGTGCGTACTGTGTTTGCGAGAACATTCGCATGATGGCGTCCGAAAGGAGCAGATCTCAAAGACAGGAATGGGTACGCTTGTCAGAACACTATTCACAATTTTTACATCATTATCGATATCTAGTCACACAACTAATACACATGCATATTGATCTCCTTCTTAACAGTTCAAAGAGGTGCGGGACAAGCTCCTAGAAACGGAGCGCGTAGAAGCACTTCAAGAGGAAATAGTGGGATTTTTGCTCGACCAGGTCATAAATCCGAAGGGAGAATACTATTACCCGCTACCGCCCCCATCGAACAGGTCATGAACCACTTCCAATTGTCATCGTGCTCCGAAGGCACCAATTAGGCTAATGCCACTGGCTCCGAAGGCAACATGCATATGTAGGAGAAATTGTATATAGCTATACATGTGTGTATGTGTAAATTAATATGGTGGTTTGTGAGACATTGATGATATATATATGATTGGTTCTACTAGAAATTCTATATATATATATATATATGCATAACGTGTGCAATGTGTAGTACCTTAAAATACTAGCAAACGAAAAAGAATTAAAATGGAAAACACAAAATTAAATGAAAAAGAAATCATAAAACCAAAAACCCCCAAACATTTTAGTACCGGTTGGTGTTACCAACCAGTACTAAAGGGCTCCCGGCCCCCGGAGCTGGCTCGTGCCACGTGGTTGCCCTTTAGCACCGGTTCATGCTGAATCGGTACTAAAGGGGGGGGGGGCTTTAGTGCCGAAACGTTGGTGTCGGTTCCTAAACCGGCACTAAAGGGCCTTACGAACCGGTGCTATTGCCCGGTTCTGCACTAGTGCATTTAGCATTTTGTCCTACACCTGGACTATATAAGTAAGCATAGGAGCTAAAGTGCCTTAGATAGTGGTTGTTGACAGGTTGGTATTTACGCATATTCATCTATGAGCATAGTCATTTGTGGATATAGTCCTCAAGCACCAATAACTGAATCCCAATAGGCATTTTCCCGGCCCCTAAATAATAAGTCTTAATTTCTGCAGTGTTGTGCAATCAGCGAAAAAGTAGCCTTTTGAACTTTCGAAATGGTATGAGTGCTCGAGAGGAATCGAGGCTAAAATTTGTCTTTCATCGATTAGTATCTATTTAACCAAATAACAGAGAATGAATGACAGCCATAGCTGCTACGGATTAGATAAATGCATGTTCTTGGGACCAATCAAGGTAAAGTACGGTTTAATATGTTTCCTTTATATCAGGTAAGCATCTCATTTGCCCTCTATCAATCTGTTATTTGTCCATATAACTTCTTCACTACAGTCTCATTCTTCATCACTCGGCCTTTTAAACTTAGTCCTATATTTCAAAGGGAAACAGTGTAATGTGTTGTCAGTCTTGCTATTGTTTAGGCACTATATTTCATGCTATATTCTGGACATCCTTTTGTTCGACTCATATGATGTCACTCATCTTTTGTTTTCTATTCGGTTGCTTCATCTATTTGCAATATGAATGCTCTAGAATTTGTATTCATTGAACATGATTAGGACAATCGATAAAATTTAGAGGCCAAGTTGACAAAATAAACTTTCACCAGATAAAGAAAGTAATTCTAATTATTCTTCAAGTTGTCAGAGGTATTGCAAAATTTCAAAATTAGTGACGGTGACGAAGGTATCCACAAGCACGGGTGCAATGAATTTTGCTCCCGTTGCAACGCACGGGCATGTTTGCTATACCTACTAATAAAGCAAATAGGTATTCTTAGTCCGTCATGCTATTTTATAGAAAACCCTCTGATGTTTCCGACATTAAACCTGCAGTACATATCAAATCAAATGTTTTTTTAAAATACTCATATCTTCTAAACTATAACTACAAATTTAACATGTTATATATGGAATTTGATTAGAAAAATATATAGAATCTGAATATGATGTTATTTTACCTATTAACCATTTAAAAAAATACTATCTAAGGTGCAATCTTAATCAACAGTGCATTATCCGTCTTTTTTTCATATCGCTACTGATCCGGATTGTGGATGAACATCTTAGCAAAATCAGAATTGGAGACGAAATTGAAGATCACTTGCACGTTTCTTTATACGTGTTAAATCTACATGCAAGCCGTGTTTAAATAGAAGACATGTGAAATCTTGAACTTGCGCTTTTGTAGGCAAAGACGATCTTTGTTTGGGACATAGCTACAAATACTCAGATTATAGACCATTTTTTGTAAATTAAGAGTGTGTGGTATTCTTTTCTCTCGTTGCAACGCACGGGCCTTTTTGCTAGTAATCTTATAAAAAATCAAGTTGATGGTGATGGTGTGTCTGTCATCCCAATATATACCGTCTGATCTATATCCGACGGATAGAAAGCAAATCATGGCAATTTTGTAAAGAGATATTCACACCTCTCTTCACATTTACATATAAGGTCTTCCCTCGTTCATCCTTATTTCCCACAACCTCAATGTTGAGCAACTAAAAAAGGAAGTCTCTGAAACAATCTGGCATGATGGCCGTTGCCGGTGTTGTCCATCCTCGTGTCTCCGCTCAGTCTGATCACCTACCACCACCACGCCCCACTCCTCCTCATCTTATCTCTCCTCTTTCTTGTCTCCCCCACTCCGCTCAGTCTAAGTTGTTGGGACACGGACGGCGCCATCGACGTGCTTGTGGAGGTTAGTGTCGGAGAGGATCTGCATTAGCGGTGTACGGGCTGAGTTTATGTAAACCTGCAGATGTCGTTAATTTTTACACATGAGATTACCCCCGCATAGGTCAGTCACAACAATTTTTTTGTTGTAAAATAAATGCATCTCGGTGTTCCGTGCAATGCACGGGCATCTTGCTAGTTCGTGATGAAAACTCCACAAACAAATATACTTTTTCCATAGGCATTGTGTTTGAAAATGTGTTGGAGTATATGCTTAGGCATTGGGTGTTCGATGAGGCACTTGGGCACTCCTTTTTGCAAGCAAAACAAATAGAGCCTAGGAGGTTTCTGACCCCTTGTTATAACAAACGTAGCTTGCTGCAACTATATGTAAAACAAGAATGCAACACCGAGCGATACTAATTTCACCAAACAATGTCATTGTATCACAACATACAAAATATTAGCTCGACAAAACACTAACACCTTGCGCTCGCTGTGTTCTGCTAATACGTTGACCAAACGTTTCGTGATGTAAGCACATAACACCCAAATCCCCGGCTTGTGCAATTGCGTGTGTTGTCAGGCTGAAGATATTGTCCTAGATGGCATCACAATTGTATAATCTGATAAGGTAGATACCATGCAAACTTTGTGGTTTACTTCACTGGAAAATATTAATGCACCATGACACATGTTAACCATAGTTGGTGTCAACTGCTAATACAAAGCTCACTGGTCACTAGCTCCCAAAAGTCAAGGACCAAATCTTGGATCCTCACACTTTGAGACATGGGGCAGGTTGCGCTTGAAGCTTTTCATTGCTTGAATCTGATGTCGTGTTTGGCCTTTCCATACAGGTACATACACAAACAACCGAAAAACCAATGCACTACCCAACAAGCTGTCATATAACAGTAAAATGTAAGTGTAAACGTTAAAACAAGCAACTGTCAAGCTATGATATTTGATGTAATTCTAGTGAAAATGTAAAACTAAATCACAACATTCGTTAAGCTACATTGTTCCTTAAGGTACATTTTTTCATTATCTCTATTCTAGATGAGTAGATGGAGTAAATTGCCGAAAGCCATCACATTTGTGGCAAGGATACTGCAAAACCACCATCTTCGCCAAAAACCACGAAAAAACCACCACTTCAGTGGCAAGTGAGTAACAAAAAGCACTAAACGTGTTGTGAGCCGCGTCTAACTAGAAAACTGATTCGCGGGACCCGTCTGTCGGGCTGATTTGGCATGCCTACGTGGATAGTATGATGAGGTGGAAGATGGTCCCACTAGTCTCTTATCTCTTTTCACTTTCTTCTTCTTCTTCCATAGTCAACGCCATGCCCGCCGGCTCTGTTCTGATGCGTGCCTGATCTGTCGCACGACCAACTTCCCATACGGGGCCGTGTCGCCCCTGCAGCTCCCTCCGGCGCCGCCTTCCCTCCACGCACCAGCCCGGACCCTGCTTCCCCCACGTGGCCACGCCGCCCCCGCAGCTCCCTCCGGCGCCGCCTCCCCTCCACCCACCAGCCCCGACCCTGCTTCCCCCATGCGGCGGCGCCACAACCGCGCCGCCCCCTGCATCTACCTCCGACGCAAGAGGATGAAGTGGCCGCGACAAAGCAGTCCACGACGAGCTCCCCATCCGCCCAAGCGAGGCGGACGAGGGCGGCAAGCGTGACCCAATATCTGGATCCATCCAACGGGTGAGGTAGGGCACGGCATCGTCGTCTCGCTCGCCGGCCGGTGTTCTCCC
>NC_041382.1:759335759-759418171 GCF_002162155.2 Triticum dicoccoides
ACATTCACTGATTATAAGACACGCTTCACATGTATGTACATACATCATAATAAGCACACACACACACACACACACACACACACACACACTTTTATGATCCACCATAAGTTTCTTAACTAGTGACATTTCAAGGCAAGCCACTAACTTGGTTGAGAAAAGTATTAAGAAGCCAAGATACTACACTAGCTATGCTGGCCTCAATTCAAAGGAACGGTACATCAATTCCCCACCAAGATTGCCTGTGAGGACGAAGACGTGGTCCCGGCCATCGGACCGGCACCAGGCCGGGTAGGTGGTGACACGATCGAGTGAAGGAAATATGGCCTAGAGGCAATAATAAAGTTGTTATTTATATTTCCTTATAGCATGATAAATGTTTATTACTCATGTTACAATTGTATTAACCAGAAACTTAGTACATGTGTGAATACATAGACAAAACGAAGTGTCCCTAGTATGCCTCTACTAGACTAGCTCGTTAATCAAAGATGGTTAAGTTTCCTCACCATGGACATGTGTTGTCATTTGATGAACGAGATCACATCATTAGAGAATGATGTGACGGACAAGACCCATCCGTTAGCTTAGCATTATGATCGTTGAGTTTTATTGCTATTGCTTTCCTCATGACTTATACATGTTCCTCTGACTATGAGATTATGCAACTCCCGAATACCGGAGAAACACCTTGTGTTGGGGATCGTAGCGGAAATTTAAAATTTTCTACGCATCACCAAGATCAATCTATGGAGTAATCTAGCAACGAGGGGAAGGGGAGTGCATCTCCCTTGTAGATCGCTAAGAGGAAGCGTTGCAAGAACGCGGATGAAGGAGTCATACTCGCAGCGATTCAGATCGCGGTTGATTCCGATCTAAGCACCGAACAACGGCGCCTCCGCGTTCAACACACGTGCAGCCCGGTGACGTCTCCCATGCCTTGATCCAGCAAGGGGAGAAGGAGAGGTTGGGGAAGACTCCATCCAGCAGCAGCACGATGGCGTGGTGGTGAAGGAGGAGCGTGGCAATCCTGCAGGGCTTCGCCAAGCACCGCGGGAGAGGAGGAGGACTTGGGAGAAGGGGAGGGCTGCGCCAGAACTTGGGTGCGGCTGCCCTCCCACCCCCCACATATATATAGGGGCAAGGGAGAGGGGGACCAGCCCCCTCAGATCCAATCTGAGGAGGGGGCGGCGGCCAGGGGGTTTGCCTTGCCCCCCAAGGCAAGGGGGGCGCCCCCCCTTTAGGGTTCCCCCAAACCCTACGCGCATGGGCCCTAGTGGGGGAGGTGACCAGCCCACTAAGGGCCTGGTCCCTCTCCACACACAGCCCATAGGGCCCACTGGGGCAGGTGGACCCTCCCGATGGACCCCCAGAACCCCTTCGATGGTCCCGGTACAGTACCGGTAACCCCTGAATTATTCCGGTGACCGTATGATGACTTCCCATATATAAATCTTTACCTCCGGACCATTCCGGAACTCCTCGTGACGTCCGGGATCTCATCCGGGACTCCGAACAACATTCGGTAACCACGTACATCTATTCCCTATAACCCTAGCGTCATCGAACCTTAAGTGTGTAGACCCTACGGGCTCGGGAGTCATGCAGACATGGCCGAGACAACTCTCCGGTCAATAACCAACAGCGGGATCTGGATACCCATGTTGGCTCCCATATGCTCCACGATGATCTCATCGGATGAACCACGATGTCAAGGATTCAATCAATCCCGTATACAATTCCCTTTGTCTATCGGTATGATACTTGCCCGAGATTCGATTGTCGGTATCCCGATACCTTGTTCAATCTCGTTACCGGCAAGTTTCTTTACTCATTCCGTAACACATCATCCCGTGATCAACTCCTTGGTCACATTGTGCACATTATGATGATGTCCTACCGAGTGGGCCCAGAGATACCTCTCCGTTACACGGAGTGACAAATCCCAGTCTCGATTCGTGCCAACCCAACAGACACTTTCGGAGATATCCGTAGTGCACCTTTATAGCCACCCAGTTACGTTGTGACGTTTGGCACACCCAAAGCACTCCTACGGTATCCGGGAGTTGCACAATCTCATGGTCTAAGGAAATGATACTTGACATTAGAAAAGCTTTAGCATACGAACTACATGATCTTGAGCTAGGCTTAGGATTGGGTCTTGTCCATCACATCATTCTCCTAATGATGTGATCCCATTATCAACGACATCCAATGTCCATGGTCAGGAAATCGTAACCATCTTTTGATCAACGAGCTAGTCAACTAGAGGCTTACTAGGGACATGGTGTTGTCTATGTATCCACACATGTATCTGAGTTTCCTATCAATACAATTCTAGCATGGATAATAAAAGACTATCATGAACAATAAAATATAATATAATAATAACTAATTTATTATTGCCTCTAGGGCATATTTCCAACAGTCTCCCACTTGCACTAGAGTCAATAATCTAGTTCACATCGCCATGTGATTAACACTCACATGTCACATCGCCATGTGACCAACATCCAAAGAGTTTACTAGAGTCAATAATCTAGTTCACATCACTATGTGATTAACACTCAATGAGTTCTGGGTTTGATCATGTTATGCTTGTGAGAGAGGTTGTAGTCAACGGGTCTGCAATATTCAGATCCCTATGTATTTCGCAAAACTTTATGTCATATCATAGATGCTGCTACCACGTTCCACTTGGAGCTATTCCAAATTGTTGCTCCATTATACGTATCCGTTATCTCTACTCAGAGCTATCCAGATAGGTGTTAAGCTTGCATCGACGTAACTCTTTACGTCGAACTCTTTATCACCTCCATAACCGAGAAACATTTCCTTATCCCTCTAAGGATAATTTTGACCGCTATCTGGTGATCCACTCCTAGATCACCTTTGCACCCTCTTGCCAGACATGTGGCAAGGCACACATCAGGTGCGATACTCACATGGCATACCGTATAGAGCCTATGACAAAAGCATAGGGGACGACCTTCATCCTTCCTCTTTCTTCTGCCGTGGTCAAGCTTTGAGTCTTACTCAACTTCACACCTTACAACTCAGGTAAGAACCCCTTCTTTGACTGATCTATTTTGAACTCCTTCAAAATCATGTCAAGGTGTGCGTTCTTTGAAAGTATCATCAGGCGTCTTGATCTATCTCTATAGATCTTGATGCCCAATATGTAAGCAGCTTTATCCAGGTCTTCCTTTGAAAATCACTCTTCAAACAACCGTTTATGCTTTCCAGAAATTCTACATTATTTTGGATCAACAATATATCATCCACATATACTTATCAGAAATGTTGTAGTGCTCCCACTCACTTTCTTGTAAATACAAGTTTCTAGCAAACATTGTATAAACCTAAAAGCTTTGATCACTCCATCAAAGCATATATTCTGACTCCGAGATGCTTGCTCTAGTCCATAGAAGGATCGCTGGAGCCAGCATACCTTTTAGCATCCTTAGGATCGACAAAACTTTGATTGTATCACATACAACTCTTTCTTACGAAAACTGGTAAGAAAACTTGTTTTTGACATCCATCTGTCAGATTTCATAATTGAAAAATATAGCTAATGCTAACATGATTCCGACGGACTTAAGCATCGCTACGGGTGAGAAATTCTCATCGTAGTCAACTCCTTGAACTTGTGAAAAAGACTCTTTCCCACAAGTCGAGCTTCATAGACGGTAACATTACCGCCCACGTCCGTCTTCTTCTTAAAGATCCATTTATCTCAATGACTTGCCGATCATTGGGCAAGTCCACCAAAGTCCATGCTTTGTTCTGATACATGGATCCTATCTCGGATTTCATGGCTTCTAACCATTTGTCGGAATACGGGCCCACCATTGCTTCCCCATAGTTTGTAGGTTCATTGTTGTCTAACAACATGATATCTAAGACAGGATTACCGTACCACTCAGGAGTAGTACATATCCTTGTCGACCTACGAGGTTCGATAGCAACTTGATCCGAAGCTTCATGATCACTATCATTAACTTCCTATTCAACATACGTAGGCACCACAGAAAACATCTTTCTGTGTTGCTTCACTCTCTGGTTGAAGTAAAGGTTCGACAACCTCATCAAGTTCTATCTTCCTCCCACTCAATTCTTTCGAGAGAAACTCCTTCTCGAGAAAGGACCCGTTCTTAGCGACAAACAATTTGCCCTCGGATCTGAGATAGAAGGTATACCCAACTGTCACCTTTGGGTATCCTATGAAGATGTGTTTGTCCGCTTTTGGGTTCGAGCTTCTCCGGCTGAAGCCTTAAGCATCGCAGCCCCAAACATTAAGAAACGACAACTTTGGTTTCTTGCCAAACCATATTCATACGACGTAGTTTCAATGGACTTAGATGGTGTCCTATCTAAAGTGAATGTAGCTGTCTCTAACGCATATCCTCAAAATGAAAATGGTAGATCGGTAAGAGACATCATAGATCGCACCATATCTCATAAGGTTCGATCACGACGTCCGGACACACCATTACCCTGTGGTGTTCCAGGTGGCTTCAACTGTGAAACAATTCCACAATGTCTTAAGTGATTGCCAAACTCATAACTCAGAAATTCTCATCGATCAGATCGTAGGAATTTGATCTTCTTGTTATGATGGTTCTTAACTTCACTCTGAAATCGCTTGAACTTTTCAAATGTTTCAGACTTGTGCTTCATTAAGTAAATATAACTATATCTACTCAAATCATCAGTGAAGATGAGAAAATAGCGATATCCACTGCACGCTTCATTTCTCATTGGATCACACGCATCAACATGTATGATTTCCAACAAGTCACTTGCCTGTTTCATTGTACCTGAAAACGGGGTCTTAGTCATCCTGCCCATGAGGCATGGCTCGCATGTGTCAAGCGATTCAAAATCAAGTGACTCGAAACATCCATCGACATGGAGTTTCTTCATGCATCTTACGCCAATATGACCTAAGTGGCAGTGCCACAAGAAAGTGGTACTATCTACATATTTTGGCGTGAACATGTGTATTACCACGACCGAGATTCACTGAACCATTCACATAGGGTGCATGACCATGAAAGGTATTATTCATGTAAACAGAATAACCATTATTCTCTAACTTAAATGAATAACCGTATTGCAATGAACATGATCTAATCATATTCATGCTCAACGTAGACACATGATAACATTTATCTAGGTTCAATACTAATCTCGAAGGCAGATGGAGCGTGCGATGGTGATCTCATCAACTTTGGAAACACTTCCAACACACATCGTCACCTCGCCCTTAGCCAGTCTCCGTTTAGTCCGTAGCTTTTGCTTTAAGTCACCAATAATAGCAACTGAACCGGTATCCAATATCCAGGTGCTACCAGGAGTACTAGTGAGGTACACATTAATAACACGTATATACTTTGTTGAAGTTGCCAGCCTTCTTATCTACCATGCATTTGGGGTAATTCCGCTACCAGTGACCGTTCCCCTTACAATAGAAGCACTTAGTCTCGGGTTTGGGTTCAACCTTGGGTTCCTTCACTGGAGCGGCAACTGGTTTGCCATCCATGAAGTTTCCCTTCTAGCCCTTGCCCTTATTGAAACCAGTGGTCTTGTTAAACCATCAATACTTGATGCTCCTTCTTGATTTCTACCTTTTGCGGTCTTAAGCACCGTGAACAGCTCCGGGATCAACTCCATCCCTTGCATGTCATAGTTCATCACGAAGATCTAGTAGCTTAGTGATAGTGGCTAGAGAACTCTATCAATCACTATCTTATCTGGAAGTTTAACTCCCACCTGAGTTAAGTGATTGTAGCACCTAGACATTCTGAGCACATGCTCACTAGCTGAGCTATTCTCCTCCATCTTGTTGGCAAAAGAACTTGTCAGAGGTCTCATACCTCTCAACACGGGCATGAGCCTGAAATCCCAATTTCATCTCTTGGAACATCTCATATGTCTTATGCCGTTCAAAACGTCATTGGAATCCCGATTCTAAGTCGTAAAGTATGGCACACTAAACTATCAAGTAGTCATCAAGATGTGTCTCTCAGGTGTTCACAACATCCACAAACGACGTTGTAGGGGTTTGCACATCGAGCGGTGCATCAAAGACGTAAGCCTTGTGTGTACCAGTGAGGACACTCCTCGGACTACGGACCCAGTCTGCATCATTGCTTACAATATCTTTCAACTTAGTCTTTCTCTAGGAACATATTGAAACAGGGAGCTACAACGTGAGCTATTTATCTACAACATATTTGCAAAGACAATTTAGACTATGTTCATGATAATTAAGTTCATCTAATCAAATTATTTAATAAACTCCCACTTAGATAGACATCCCTCTAGTCATCTAAGTGATACATGATCCGAGTCAACTAGGCCATGTCCGATCATCACGTGAGACGAACTAGTCATCATCGGTGAACATCTTCATGTTGATCGTATCTTCTATACGACTCATGTTCGACCTTTCGGTCTTCCGTGTTCCGAGGCCATGTCTGTACATGCTAGGCTCGTCAAGTCAACCTAAGTGTATTGCGTGTGTAAATCTGGCTTACACCCATTGTATTCGAACGTTAGAATCTATCACACCCGATCATCACATGGTGCTTCGAAACAACGAACCTTCGCAACGGTGCACAGTTAGGGGGAACACTTTCTTGAAATTATTGTGAGGGATCATCTTATTTAAGCTACCGTCGTTCTAAGCAAATAAGATGTAAAACATGATAAACATCACATGCAATCAAATAGTGACATGATATGGCCAATATCATTTTGCTCCTTTTGATCTCCATCTTCGGGGCGCCATGATCATCATTGTCACCGGCATGACACCATGATCTCCATCAACGTGTCTTCATGAAGTCGTCTCGTCAACTATTACTTCTACTACTATGGCTAACGGTTTAGCAATAAAGTAAAGTAATTACATGACGTTTAAGTTGACACGCAGGTCATAAATAAATTAAGACAACTCCTATGGCTCCTGCCGGTTGTCATACTCATCGACATGCAAGTCGTGATTCCTATTACAAGAACATGACCAATCTCATACATCACATATATCATTCATCACATCCTTTTGGCCATATCACATCACAAGGCATATGTTGCAAAAACAAGTTAGACGTCCTCTAATTGTTGTTGCAAATTTTTACGTGGCTGCTATAGGTTTCTAGCAAGAACATTTGTTACCTACGCCAAAACCACAACGTGATATGCCAATTTCTATTTACCCTTCATAAGGACCCTTTTCATCGAATCCGATCCGACTAAAGTGGGAGAGACAGACAGCCGCTAGCCACCTTATGCAACTAGTGCATGTCAGTCGGTGGAACCTGTCTCACGTAAGAGTACGTGTAAGGTCGGTCCGGGCCGCTTCATCCCACGATGCCGCCGAATCAAGATAATACTAGTAACGGCAAGTAAATTGACACAATTGACGCCCACAACAACTTGTGTTCTACTCGTGCATAGAAACTACGCATAGACCTAGCTCATGATGCCACTGTTGGGGATCGTAGCGGAAATTTAAAATTTTCTACGCATCACCAAGATCAATCTATGGAGTAATCTAGCAACGAGGGGAAGGGGAGTGCATCTACATACCCTTATAGATCGCTAAGCGGAAGCGTTGCAAGAACGCAGATGAAGGAGTCGTACTCGCAGCGATTCAGATCGCGGTTGATTCCGATCTAAGCGCCGAACAATGGCACCTCCGCGTTCAACACACGTGCAGCCCGGTGACGTCTCCCACGCCTTGATCCAGCAAGGGGAGAAGGAGAGGTTGGGGAAGACTCCATTCAGCAGCAGCACGATGGTGTGGTGGTGAAGGAGGAGCGTGGCAATCCTGCAGGGCTTCGCCAAGCACCGCGGGAGAGGAGGAGGACTTAGGAGAGGGGGAGGGCTGCGCCAGAACTTGGGTGCGGCTGCCCTCCCACCCCCCCACATATATATAGGGGCAAGGGAGAGGGGGACCGGCCCCCTCAGATCCAATCTGAGGAGGGGGCGGCGGCCAGGGGGTTTGCCTTGCCCCCCAAGGCAAGGGGGGCGCCCCCCTTTAGGGTTCCCCCAAACCCTAGGCGCATGGGCCCTAGTGGGGGAGGCGCCCAGCCCATTAAGGTCCTGGTCCCTCTCCACACACAGCCCATAGGGCCCATTGGGGTAGGTGGACCCTCCCGGTGGACCCCCGGAACCCCTTCAGTGGTCCCGGTACAGTACCGGTAACCCCCGAATTATTCCGGTGACCGTATGATGACTTCCCATATATAAATCTTTACCTCCGGACCATTCCGGAACTCCTCGTGACATTCGGGATCTCATCTGGGACTCCGAACAACATTCGGTAACCACGTACATCTATTCCCTATAACCCTAGCGTCATCAAACCTTAAGTGTGTAGACCCTACGGGCTCGGGAGTCATGCAGACATGGCCGAGACAACTCTCCGGTCAATAACCAACAGCGGGATCTGGATACCCATGTTGGCTCCCACATGCTCCACGATGATCTCATTGGATGAACCACGATGTCAAGGATTCAATCAATCCCGTATACAATTCCCTTTGTCTATCGGTATGATACTTGCCCGAGATTCGATTGTCGGTATCCCGATACCTTGTTCAATCTCGTTACCGGCAAGTCTCTTTACTCGTTCCGTAACACATCATCCCGTGATCAACTCCTTGGTCACATTGTGCACATTATGATGATGTCCTACCGAGTGGGCCCAGAGATACCTCTCCGTTACACGGAGTGACAAATCCCAGTCTCGATTCGTGCCAACCCAACAGACACTTTCGGAGATACCCGTAGTGCACCTTTATAGCCACCCAGTTACGTTGTGACGTTTGGCACACCCAAAGCACTCCTACGGTATCCGGGAGTTGCACAATCTCATGGTCTAAGGAAATGATACTTGACATTAGAAAAGCTTTAGCATACGAACTACATGATCTTGTGCTAGGCTTAGGATTGGGTCTTGTCCATCACATCATTCTCCTAATGATGTGATCCCGTTATCAACGACATCCAATGTCCATGGTCAGGAAACCGTAACCATCTATTGATCAACGAGCTAGTCAACTAGAGGCTTACTAGGGACATGGTGTTGTCTATGTATCCACACATGTATCTGAGTTTCCTATCAATACAATTCTAGCATGGATAATAAACGATTATCATGAACAATGAAATATGATATAATAATAACTAATTTATTATTGCCTCTAGGGCATATTTCCAACACCTTGTGTGCTATCAAACATCACAACGCAACTCGGTGATTATAAAGATGCTCTACAGGTGTCTCCGAAGGTGTTTGTTGGGTTGGCCTAGATCGAGATTAGGATTTGTCACTCCATGTATCGGAGAGGTATCTCTGGGCCCTCTCCGTAATGCACATCACTATAAGTCTTGCAAGCAATGTACCAATGAGCGGGATGATACATTACGGAACGAGTAAAGAGACTTGCCGGTAACGAGATTGAACTAGGTATGGTGATACCAACGATCGAATCTCGGGCAAGTAACATACCAATGACAAAGGGAACAACATATGTTGTTATGCGGTTTGGCCGATAAAGATCTTCGTAGAATATGTAGGAGCCAACATGAGCATCCAGGTTCCGCTATTGGTTATTGACCGGAGATGTGTCTCGGTCATGTCTACATAGTTCTCGAATCCATAGGGTCCGCACGCTTAACGTTCGATGATGATTTGTATTATGAGTTATGTGATTTGATGTACCGAAGGTTGTTTGGAGTCCCGGATGAGATCACGAATATGATGAGGAGTCTCAAAATGGTCGAGATGTAAAGGTCAATATATTGGAAGGCTATATTCGAACATCGGAAAGGTTCCGAGTGATTCGGGTATTTTTCGGAGTACCGGAGAGTTACGGGAATTCGCCGGGGGAAGTATTGGGCCTTAATGGGCTTTAGTGGAAAGGAGAGAAGGGCCACAAGGGGAGGCAGCACGCCCCCCCATGGGCTGGTCCGAATTGGACTAGGAGGGGGCGGCGCCCCCCTCTTTCCTTCTCCCCTCTTCCCCCTTCCCTTCCTTCTCCTAGTTGGAATAGGAAAGGGGGGGGGGCAAATCCTTCCTGGACCGGGAGTCCAAGTAGGAGTCCCCCCTTTTGGCGCGCCCCTTCTAGGGCCGGCCTCCTCTTCCTCCCTCCTTTATATACGTGGGCAGGGGGCACCCCAAAGGCACTCAAGATTTGTCTTAGCCATGTGCGATGCCCCCTCCACAGTTTTACACCTCGGTCATATCGTCATAGTGCTTAGGCGAAGCCATGCGCCGGTAACTTCATCATCACCGTCACCACGTCGTCGTGCTGACGAAACTCTCCCTCGGACTCAGCTGGATCAAGAGTTCGAGGGATGTCACCGAGCTGAACGTGTGCAGATCACGGAGGTGCCGTGCGTTCGGTACTTGATCGGTTGGATCGCGAAGACGTTCGACTACATCAACCGTGTTACTAAACACTTCCGCTTTCGGTCTACGAGGGTACGTGGGCACACTCTCCCCGCTCGTTGCTATGCATATCCTAGATAGATCTTGCGTGATCGTAGGTAAAAATTTGAAATTGCATGCTACGTTCCCCAACAGTGGCATCCGAGCCAGGTCTATGCGTAGATGTTATATGCACGAGTAGAACACAATGAGTTGTGGGCGATAATACTCATACTGCTTACCAGCAATGTCTTACTTTGATTCGGCGGTATTTTTGGATGAAGTGGCCGGCCCGGACCGACATTACATGACCACGTTCATGAGAGTAGTTCTACCAACGTGCTTCGCACACAGGTGGCTAGCGGGTGTCTGTTTCTCCAACTTTAGTTGAATCGAGTGTAACTACCCCTGGTCCTTGTTGAAGGTTAAAACAACACACTTGACGAAAAATCGTTGTGGTTTTGATGCGTAGGTAAGAACGGTTCTTGCTAAGCCCGTAACAGCCACATAAAACTTGCAACAACAAAGTAGAGGACGTCTAACTTGTTTTTGCAGGGCATGTTGTGATGTGATATGGTCAAGACGTGATGAGATATAAATTGTTGTATGATATGATCATGTTTTGTTAAAGTTATCGGCAACTGGCAGGAGCCTTATGGTTGTCTCTTTATTGCATAGGATGCAAGCGCCATATAATTGCTTTACTTTATCACTATGCGATAGCAATAGTTGTAAAAGCAATAGTTGGCGAGACGACCATGTGACGACACGTTGATAAAGATCAAGATGATGGAGATCATGGTGTTATGCCGGTGATGATGGAGATCATGACGGTACTTTGGAGATGGAGATCAAAGGCACAAGATGATGATGGCCATATCATGTCACATATTTTGACTGCATGTGATGTTTATCTTTTAAGCATCTTATTTTGCTTAGTACGACGGTAGCATTATGAGATGACCCCTTACTAAAATTTCAAGGTATAAGTGTTCTCCCTGAGTATGCACCGTTGCGACAGTTCTTCATGCTGAGACACCACGTGATGATCGGGTGTGATAAGCTCTACGTTCACATACAATGGGTGCAAGCCAGTTTTGCACATGTAGAATACTTGGGTTAAACTTGACGAGCCTAGCATATGTAGATATGGCCTCGGAATACTGAGACCGAAAGGTCGAGCGTGAATCATATAGTAGATATGATCAACATAGAGATGTTCACCATTGAAAACTACTCCATCTCACGTGATGATCGGACATGGTTTAGTTGATATGGATCACGTGATCATTTAGATGACTAGAGGGATGTCTATCTAAGTGGGAGTTCTTAAGTAATATGATTAATTGAACTTTAATTTATCATGAACTTAGTCCTGATAGTATTTGCATAACTATGTTGTAGATCAATAGCTCGCGATGTAGCTCCCCGTTTATTTTTGATATGTTCCTAGAGAAAAACTATGTTGAAACATGATAGTAGCAATGATGCGGACTAGGTCCGTGATCTGAGGATTATTCTCATTGCTGCACAGAAGAATTATGTCCTTGATGCACCGCTAGGTGACGGACCTATTGCAGGAGCAGATGTAGATGTTATGTACGTTTGGCAAGCTCAGTATGATAACTACTTGATAGTTTAGTGCGCCATACTTTACAGCTTAGAACTGGGACTTCAAAAACGTTTTGAACACCACGGAGCATATAAGATGTTCCAAGATCTGAAATTAGTATTTCAGACTCATGCCCGAGTCGAGAGGTATGAGACCTCTGACAAGTACTTTGCCTACAGGATGGAGGAGAATAGCTCAACCATTGAGCATGTGCTCAGATTGTCTGAGTACAACAATCGCTTGAATCAAGTGGGAGTTAATCTTCCAGATAAATAGTGATTGACAGAGTTCTCTAGTCACTATCACCAAGTTACTCGAACTTTGTTATGAGCTATAATATGCAAGGGATGACGAAAACGATTCCCAAGCTCTTCGTGATGCTGAAATCAACGAAGGTAGAAATCAAGAAAAGCATCAAATGTTGATGGTTGACAAGACCACTAGTTTCAAGTAAAAGGGCAAGGGAAAGAAATGGAACTTCAAGAAGAATGGCAAGTAAGTTGCCACTCCCATGAATAAGCCCAAAGCTAGACCCAAGCCTGAAATTGAGTGCTTCTACTGCGAAGGGAATGGTCACTAGAAGCGGAACTGCCCCAAATACTTGGCGGATAAGAAGGATGGCAAAGTGAACAAAAGTATATATAATATACATGTTATTGATGTGTACTTTACTAGTGTTCATAGTAGCCCCTGGGTATTTGATACTGGTTTAGTTGCTATGATTAGTAACTCGAAACAAGAGTTGCAAAATGAACAAAGACTAGTTGAGGGCAAGGTGACGATGTGTGCTGGAAGTGATTCCAAGGTTGATAAGATCACCATCGCACACTCCCTTTACCTTCGGGATTAGTGTTGAACCTAAAATAAATGTTATTTGGTGTTTGCGCTGAGCATAATATAATTGGATCATGTTTATTGCAATACACTTATTCATTTAAGTCAAAGAAATAATTGCTATTCTGTTTACATGAATAAAACCTTCTATGGTCATACACCCAAGGTGAATGGTTTACTGAATCTCGATTGTAGTGATACGCATATTCATAATATTGATGCCAAAAGATGTAAAGTTGATAATGATAGTGCAACAAATTTGTGGCACTGCCGTTTAGGTCATATTGGTGTAAAGCGCATGAAGAAACTCCATGCTGATGGGCTTTTGGAATCACTTGATGCTTGCGAACCATGCCTCATGGGCAAGATGACTAAGACTCCGTTCTCCGGAACAATGGAGCGAGCAACTGACTTATTGGAAATAATACATACTGATGTATGCGATCCGATGAGTGTTGAGGCTCGCGGAGGGTATCGTTATTTTTTGACCTTCACATATGATTTGAGCAGATATGGGTATATCTACTTGATAAAACATAAGTCTGAAATATTTGAAAAGTTCAAAGAATTTCAGAGTGAAGTGGAAAATCATCGTAACAAGAAAATAAAGTTTCTATGATCTGATCGCGGAGACGAATATTTGAGTTACGAGTTTGGTCTTCATTTGAAACAACGTGGAATAGTTTTGCAACTCACGCCACCTGGAACACCATAGCATAATGGTGTGTCCGAACGTTGTAACCGTACTTTATTAGATATGGTGCGATCTATGATGTCTCTTACTGATTTACCGCTATCATTTTGGGGTTATGCATTAGAGACGGTTGCATTCACGTTAAATAGGGCACCATCTAAATCCGTTGAGATGACACCATATGAACTGTGGTTTGGCAAGAAACCTAAGATGTTGTTTCTTAAAGTTTGGGGCTGCGATGCTTATGTGAAAAAACTTCAACCTGGTAAGCTCAAACCCAAATCGAAGAAATGCGTGTTCATAGGATACTCAAAGGAGACTGTTGGGTAAACCTTCTATCACAGATCTGAAAGCAAGATTCGTTGCTTAGAATGGATCCTTTCTAGAGAAGGAGTTTCTCTCGAAAGAAGTGAGTGGGAGGAAAGTAGAACTTGATGAGGTAATTGTACCTTCTCTCGAGTTGGAAAGTAGTTCATCACAGAAATCAGTTCCGGTGATGCCTTACACCAATTAGTGAGGAAGCTAATGATGATGATCATGAAACTTCAGATCAAGTTACTACAGGAACCTCGTAGATCAACCAGAATATGGTCCGCACCAAAGTGGTATGGTAATCCTGTTCTGGACGTCATGTTACTTGACCATGACGAACCTACGAACTATGAGGAAGCGATGATGAGCCTAGATTCCACGAAATGGCTTGAGGCCATGAAATCTGAGATGGGATCCATGTATGAGAAAAAAGTATGGACTTTGATTGACTTGCCCGATGATCGGCGAGCCATTGAGAATAAATGGATCTTCAAGAGGAAGACGGATGCTGATAGTAGTGTTACTATCTACAAAGCTCGAATTGTCGTAAAAAGTTTTCGACAAGTTCAAGGTATTGACTACGATGAGATTTCTCACTTGTGGCGATGCTTAAGTCTATCCGAATCATGTTAGCAATTGCCACATTTTATGAAATCTGGCAAATGGATGTCAAAACTGCATTCCTTAATGGATTTCTTGAAGAAGAGTTGTATATGATGCAACAAGAAGGTTTTGTCAATCCTAAAAGTGCTAACAAAATGCACAAGCTCCAGTGATCCATCTATGGACTAATGCAAGCATCTCGGAGTTGGAATATACACTTTGATGAGTTGATCAAAGCATATAATTTTATACAGACTTGCGGTGAAGCCTATATTTACAAAGAAAGTGAGTGGGAGAACTACAACCTTTTTGATAAGTATAAGTGAATGACATATTGTTGATCGGAAATGATGTAGAATTTTCTGGAAAGCATAAAGGAGTGTTTGAAAGGAGTTTTTCAAAGAAAGACCTCGGTGAAGCTACTTACATATTGGGCATCAAGATCTATAGAGATAGATCAAGACGCTTGATAAGATTTTTCAATGAGTACATACCTTGAGAATATTTTTGAAGTAGTTCAAAATGGAACAGTCAAAGAAGGAGTTCTTGCCTGTATTGCAAGGTGTAAAGTTGAGTGAGACTCAAAACATGACCACGGCAGAAAATATAAAGAGAATGAAAGTCATTCCCTATGCCTTAGCCATAGGTTTTATAAAGTATGCTATGTTGTGTACCAAACCTATTGTGTACCTTGCCATGAGTTTGGCAAGGGGGTACGATATTGATCCAGGAGTGGATCACTTGACAACGGTCAAAATTATCCTTAGAATACTAAGGAAATATTTCTCGGTTATGGAGGTGATAAAGAATTCATCGTAAAGAGTTACGCTGATGCAAGCTTTTACATCGATCTGGATGACTCTGAATCTCAATCTGGATACATATTGAAAGTGGGAGCAATTAGTTAGAGTTGCTCCATGCAGAGAATTGTAGACATAGAAAATTTGCAAAATACATACGGCTCTGAATGTGACAGACCCATTGACTAAGCTTCTCTCACAAGAAAACATGATCACACCTTAGTACTCTTTGGGTGTTAATCACATAGCAATGTGAACTGGATTATTGACTCTAGTAAAACCCTTGTGGTATTAATCACATGATGATGTGAACTAATCACATGGTGATATGAACTATTGGTGTTAAATCACATGGCGATGTGAACTAGCTTATTGACTCTAGTGCAAGTGGGAGACTGAAGGAAATATGCCCTAGAGGCAATAATAAAGTTGTTATTTATATTTCCTTATACCATGATAAATGTTTATTATTCATGTTAGAATTGTATTAACCGGAAACTTAGTACATGTGTGAATACAAATGTCTACTACAAAACCTTCTTCTTGTAGACGTTGTTGGGCCTCCAAGTGCAGAGGTTTGTAGGATAGTAGCAAATTTCCCTCAAGTGGATGACCTAAGGTTATCAATCCGTGGGAGGCGTAGGATGAAGATGGTCTCTCAAACAACCCTACAACCAAATAACAAAGAGTCTCTTGTGTCCCCAACACACCCAATACAATGGTAATTGTATAGGTGCACTAGTTCGGCGAAGAGATGGTGATACAAGTGCAATATGGATGGTAGATATAGGTTTTTGTAATCTGAAAATATAAAAACAGCAAGGTAACTAATGATAAAAGTGAGCGTAAACGGTATTGCAATGCTAGGAAACAAGGCCTAGGGTTCATACTTTCACTAGTGCAAGTTCTCTCAATAATAATAACATAATTGGATCATATAACTATCCCTCAACATGCAACAAAGAGTCACTCCAAAGTTACTAATAGCGGAGAACAAACGAAGAGATTATTGTAGGGTACGAAACCACCTCAAAGTTATCCTTTCTGATCGATCTATTCAAGATTCCATAGTAAAATAACACGAAGCTATTTTTTCCGTTCGATCTATCCTAGAGTTCGTACTAGAATAACACCTTAAGACACAAATCAACCAAAACCCCAATGTCACCTAGATACTCCAATGTCACCAGAAGTATCCATGGGTATGATTATAAGATATGCATCACACAATCTCAGATTCATCTATTCAACCAACACAAAGAACTTCAAAGAGTGCCCCAAAGTTTCTACCGGAGAGTCAAGAGGAAAATTGTGCCAACCCCTATGCATAAGTTCACAAGGTCACATAACTCGCAAGTTGATTACCAAAACATACATCAAGTGGATCACGTGAATATCCCATTGTCACCATAGATAAGCACATGCAAGACATACATAAAGTGTTCTCAAATCCTTAAATACTCAATCCGATAAGATAACTTCAAAGGGAAAACTCAATCCATTACAAGAGAGTAGAGGGGGAGAAACATCATAAGATCCAACTATAGTAGCAAAGCGCGCGATACATCAAGATCGTGCCAAATCAAGAACATGAGGGAGAGAGATCAAACACATAGCTATTGGTACATACCCTCAGCCGCGAGGGTGAACTACTACCTCCTTGTCATGGAGAGCGTCGGGATGATGAAGATGGCCACCGGTGAGGGATCCCCTCTCCGGCAGGGTACCGGAATAGGGTCCCAATTGGTTTTTGGTGGCTACAGAGGCTTACGGCGGCGGAACTACCGATCTAGGTTATGTTCTGGAAGTTTGGGTATATATAGGGATTTTTGGCGTCGGGAACAAGTCAGGGGGGGTCTCCGGGGCAGCCATGAGGTAGGGGGGCGCGCCCAGGGGGGTAGGGTGCGCCCCCACCCTTATGGGTGCCCCGGGACTCTTCTGGCCCATCTCCGATACTCCGTGGTCTTCTTATGGTCCAAAAATTATCTCCGTGAATTTTCAGGTCAATTGGACTCTGTTTGGTTTTCCTTTTCTGCGATACTCAAAAACAAGGAAAAAAACAGGAACTGGCACTGGGCTCTAGGTTAATAGGTTAGTCCCAAAAATCATATAAATGCATATAAAACATCCTAGATGGATAATATAATAGCATGGAACAATAAAAAATTATAGATACGTTGGAGACGTATCAAGCATCCCCAAGCTTAATTCCTTCTCGCCCTCCAGTAGGTAAATGATAAAAACAGAATTTTTGATGTGGAATGCTACCTAACATATTTATCAATGTAATTTTCCTTATTGTGGCATGAATGTTCAGATCCGAAAATCCAAGACCAAAGTTTAATATTGACATAAAAACAATAATACTTCAAGTATACTAATCAAGCAATTATGTCCTCTCAAAATAACATAGCCAAAGAAAGCTCATCCCTACAAAAATCATATAGTTTGGCCATGCTTCATTTTCGTCACACAAAATGCTCCCATCATGCACAACCCCGATGACAAGCCAAGCAATTGTTTCATACTTTAGTATTCTCAAACTTTTTCAACTTTCACGCAATACATGAGCGTGAGCCATGGACATAGCACTATGGGTGGAATAGAATATGATGATGGAGGTTGTGTCGAGAAGACAAAAAGGGAGATAGTCTCACATCGACGCGGCTAATCAACGGTCTATGGAGATGTCCATCAATTGATGTCAATGCGAGGAGTAGGGATTGCCATGCAACGGATGCACTAGAGCTATAAATGTATGAAAGCTCAACAAAACAAACTAAGTGGGTGTGCATCCGACTTGCTTGCTCACGAAGACCTAGGGCATTTGAGGAAGCCCATTGTTAGAATATACAAGCCAAGTTCTATAATGAAAAATTCCCACTAGTATATGAAAGTGACAAAATAAGAGACTCTCTATCATGAAGATCATGGTGCTACTTTGAAGAACAAGTGTGTAAAAAGGATAGTAACATTGTCCCTTCTCTCTTTTTCTCTCTTTTTTTGGGCCTTCCTTTTTTTATTTGGCCTTTCTCTTTTTTTTCACTTGGGACAATGCTCTAATAATGATGATCATCACACTTCTATTTATTTACAACTCAAGGATTACAACTTGATACTAGAACAAAATATGACTCTATATGAGTGCCTCCGGCGGTGTACTGGGATAGGCAATGAATCAAGAGTGACATGTATGAAAAATTATGCATGGTGGCCTTGCCACAAATACAATGTCAACTACATGATCATGCAAGACAATATGACAATGATGAAGCGTGTCATAATAAACGGAACGGTGGAAAGTTGCATGGCAATATATCTCGGAATGGCTATGGAAATGCCATAATAGGTAGGTATGGTGGTTGTTTTGAGGAAGATATAAGGAGGTTTATGTGTGATAGAGCATATCATATCACGGGGTTTGGATGCACCGGCGAAGTTTGCACCAACTCTCGAGGTGAGAAAGGGCAATGCACGGTACCGAAGAGGCTAGCAATGATGGAAGGGTGAGAGTGCGTATAATCCATGGACTCAACATTAGTCATAAAGAACTCACATACTTATTGCAAAAATCTACAAGTCATCAAAACCAAGCACTATGCACATGCTCCTAGGGGGATAGATTGGTAGGAAAAGACCATCGCTCGTCCCCGACCGCCACTCATAAGGAAAGCAATCAAAGAACACCTCATGCTTCAAATTTGTCACACACCGGTTACCATATGTGCATGCTACATGACTTGCAAACCTCAACACAAGTATTTTTCAATTTGACAATTACTCAACTAGCACGACTCTAATATCAGCATCTTTATATCTCAAAACAATTATCAAGTATCAAACTTCTCATAGTATTCAATGCACTTTATATGAAAGTTTTTATTATACCCATCTTGGATGCCTATCATATTAGGACTAGTTTCATAACCAAAGAAAATTACCATGCTGTTTAGGACTCTCAAAATAATATAAGTGAAGCATGAGAGTTCGTCTATTTTTTCAAAATAAAACCACCGACGTGCTCTAAAAGGATATAAGTGAAGCACTAGAGAAAATGACAAACTACTCCGAAAGATATAAGTGAAGATCAATGAGTAGCCGAATAATTATGCAACTATGTGAAGACTCTCTAATATTTAAGAATTTAAGATCTTGGTATTTTATTCAAACAGCAAGCAAAACAAAATAAAATAAAATGACGCTTCAAGAAAAACACATATCATGTGGTGAATAAAAATATAGCTCCAAGTAAAGTTACCGATGAACGGAGACGAAAGAGGGGATGCCTTCCGGGCCATCCCCAAGCTTAGGCTCTTGATTGTCCTTGAATATTACCTTGGGGTGCCTTGGGCATCGCCAAGCTTAGGCTCTTGCCACTCCTTATTCCATAGTCCATCGAATCTTTACCCAAAACTTGAAAACTTCACAACACAAAACTCAACAGAAAACTCGTAAGCTCCGTTAGTATAAGAAAATAAAACCACCACTTAGGTACTGTTGTGAACTCATCCTAAATTCATATTGGTGTAATATATACTGTATTACAACTTGTCTATGGTTCATACCCTCCGATACTACTCATAGATTCATCAAAATAAGCAAACAACACATAGAAAACAGAATCTGTCAAAAACAGAACAGTCTCTAGCAATCTGATTTGTTCGAATACTTATGGAACTCCAAAAATTCTGAAAAACTAGGACAACCTGGATAATTTGTATATTGATCTTCTTCAAAAAGAATTAACATTTTATCACGTTCTGGTGAATTTTAACAATTATTTCCGTGAGCACAAAGTTTCTGTCTTTTTCAGCAAGATCAAAAACTATCACCCAAGAAGATCCTATTAGTTCTACTTGGCACAAACACTAATTAAAACATAAAACCACATCTAACCAGTGTCTAGATAGATTATTTATTACTAAACAGGAGAAAAAGCAAAGGACTAAAATAAAATTGGGTTGCCTCCCAACAAGCGCTAACATTTAACGCCCCTAACTAGGCATGATGATTTCAATGATGCTCATATAAAAGATAAGAATTGAAACATAAAGAGAGCATCATGAATAATATGACTAGCACATTTAAGTTTAACCCACTTCCTATGCATAGGGATTTTGTGAGCAAACAATTTATGGGAACAAGAATCAACTTGCATAGGAAAGCAAAACAAGCATAACTTCAAGATTTTAAGCACATAGAGAGGAAACTTGATATTATTGCAATTCCTACAAGCATATATTCCTTCCTCATAATAATTTTCAGTAGCATCATGAATGAATTCAACAATATAACTATCACATAAAGCATTCTTTTCATGATCCCCAAGCATATAAATTTTATTGCTCTCCACATAAGCAAAATTCTTCTCATGAATAGTAGTGGGAGAGAACTCAACAAAATAACTGTCATGTGAAGAATAATCCAATTGAAAATTAAAATCATGATGTCAAGTTTCATGGTTATGTTTATTCTTTATAGCATACGTGTCATCACAATAATCATCATAAATATGAGGCATGCTTTCATCATAATAAATTTGCTCATCAAAACTTGGGGGACTAAACATATCATCCTCATCGAACATAGCATCCCCAACCTTGTGGCTTTGGATATCATTAGCATCATGGGTATTCAAAGAATTCATACTAACAACATTGCAATCATGCTCATCATTCACATATTTTATGCCAAGCATTCTATGTAATTCTTCTTCTAGTACATGAGCACAATTTGCCTTCCCATCATTTTCACGAAAGACATTAAAAAGATGAAGCATATGAGGCACCCTTAATTCCATTTTTTGTAGTTTCCTTTTATAGACTAAACTAGTGATAAAACAAGAAACTAAAAGATTCGATTGCAAGATCTAAATATATACCTTCAAGCACTCACCTCCCCGACAACGGCGCCAGAAATTGCTTGATGTCTACTACACAACCTTCTTCTTGTAGACGTTGTTGGGCCTCCAAGTGCAGAGGTTTGTAGGACAGGAGCAAATTTCCCTCAAGTGGATGACCTAAGGTTTATCAATTCGTGGGAGGCATATGATGAAGATGGTCTCTCTCAAACAACCCTGCAACCAAATAACAAAGAGTCTCTTGTGTCCCCAACACACCCAATACAATGGTAAATTGTATAGGTGCACTAGTTCGGCGAAGAGATGGTGATACAAGTGCAATATGGATGGTAGATATAGGTTTTTGTAATCTGAAAATATAAAAACAGCAAGGTAACTAATGATAAAAGTGAGCGTAAACATTATTGCAATGCTAGGAAACAAGGCCTAGGGTTCATACTTTCACTAGTGCAAGTTCTTTCAACAATAATAACATAATTGGCTCATATAACTATCCCCCAACATGCAACAAAGAGTCACTCGAAAGTCACTAATAGCGGAGAACAAACGAAGAGATTATGGTAGGGTACAAAACCACCTCAAAGTTATCCTTTTTGATCAATCTATTCAAGAGTCCGTAGTAAAATAACATGAAGCTATTCTTTCCATTTGATCTATCATAGAGTTCGTACTAGAATAACACCTCTTCCTCCACATTTTCACACCTCGGTCATATCGTCGTAGTGCTTAGGCGAAGCCCAGCGCCGGTAACTTCATCATCACCATCACCACGCCGTCGTGCTGACGAAACTCTCCCTCGGCCTCAGCTGGATCAAGAGTTTGAGGGACATCACCGAGCTGAACGTGTGCAGATCGCGGAGGTTCCATGCGTTCGGTACTTGATCGGTTGGATCGCGAAGACGTTCGACTACATCAACCGCGCTACTAAATCTTGTTGCTATGCATCTCCTAGATACACAGTTTCGCTTTCAGTCTACGAGGGTACGTGGACACATTCTCCCCACTCGTTGTTATGCATCTCCTAGATAGATCTTGTGTGATCATAGGTAAAATTTTAAAATTGCATGCTACGTTCCCCAACATCAACAACGCCCGCTAGCGTCGGTACTCACCATTCCCCCCTTCCCGCGAAAGGCGCCCCCTGTGGCGCCCCAGCCGAGCTCCATCTCCGCAGAGAGCATGGCAAAGAAGGACACGAACACGAGGTCTCCCTCCAGCATGTTGATAGAAGAGGAAAGGGAAACCATCAGGGCCAGGGGCCCCTTCTGCATATGATCCAAAGACTGCTTTTTAACATCTTCCTTAGTGATATCAACTTCTAGGAGCCTGTTATGGTCATCAGAAAGTTTTTTAGAAGGATCCTAGAACTCTTCATCCAAGGAAATATCTAAGGTGTCTTCTTTACCAAATAGTTGCTTGTAGTAATCTACATCAATCTTAATAATATCACTAGTGTTCTCCACAGGCCCCTCTGGGCCATTTAGCAAATCAATTTGTTTCCTTCTCCTCCTATGATTAGCTAAAGCATGAAAGTAAGCAGTATCCCCCCCCTCCAAAATATCTCTCTCTCTGGATCTTTGCCTGGATTTAATTTCCTCTAGCCTCCATATATTTTGGAGATCTAGGGCAATTTTGTCCATCCTATATTTTGAAGGTGGGGAAAGCACTTTAGTCTCAGACTCTATGTCCAACAGGTCATACTCAGCAACTAGCTGCTGTTTGCTTTTGTTCTGGGCAGCCTCATAATTGGCATTCCACCCCTTACAAATTCTCCTAAGCAATCTGATTTTATGTTTCCATCTATCTAAAGGGTCTTTGATAGAACATGGAGCATTCCAACATTTTTTAACCATATCCTCAAAGCCTTCTACTTCCAACGACCACTTCTCAAACCTAAATTGTTTGTTCTTTCGTGGCTGGATGGCCCCTGTATCTACCACTAGGGGAGTATGATCACTACCCACCCTAGGGAGGGCTTTGAGTTGGACAGCTGGCAAAATATTTTCCCAGCAGGTGGAAATAAAAACTTTATCAATATTAGCCATCACCAGCTTATCCTGGTTGTTAGCCCAGTTATATCTCCTACTAGAGTTTTTCAACTCTATCAGCCCATACTTGTTGACCCAATCATTAAACAGGGTCACCCAATGGAGGTTGACTACCCCAGTATTTTTCTCTTCATAACTTCTAACCAGGTTGAAGTCACCCCCAATTATGGTGGGCACCATCCAAGTATCTAAAATGTTATGTAGCTCATTGATAAAATCTAGCTTGAGATTATCATAAGCTGAACCATATACTGAAATAAATCTCCATTCAATATTATTCTTATTATCTTTAATTAGACAAGAAACAGAGAACTCCAAAATACCTACAGAAACAATATCAAATTTCTCTGCATTGATCCCAACCAGGATGCCTCCAGCTGTACCAACAGCTGGTAACCAGTGCCAAGAATAACACTCATGTGGGTCAACACTAGCAATTTGAATATTACTAAAGGACTCTTCCTTAGTCTTAGAGAAACCAACCAAGTTAGAATGAGTGGCTCTAATGAGCTTACCCACTGCCTTAATTTTTTCAGGTTTATTCATCCCTCTAACATTCCAAGATAGGGCTACTACCATTATTAAATTCAGGTTTTCTACAACTACTTTTTCTACCTGAGACTACCTCAGCCCATGTAGGAATATCTTCAGGGTGATCACTACTGTGATCACTCACTAGGGATGCCTTCTCAGATAGATCATTATTTAATACTTCTAGACTAATATCCAGGTTAGCAGGGAGGAAACACTCTAGGTGAGTGTCTTTAAATGCAGATAGCATGCTTTCCTCCACTTGTCTAATAACCTAAATATTTTGAGAGATACTAATATCATCATTACCTAATTTCAAGACAACCTTTTTTGCTTTCGGAAGTAGATCATCATCATTAAAAGCAGAAAAGGAGTTAAAATTCCTATTACCTGTTGGAACTTCCAGGTCTTTAAGCCTCCTGAGGTCTTCAGCCTTCTGTATGGCATTTCTCCCATCTCTTTTTATCCTGTTGCTCACCCTGGATGCCACCACAAGGCCCCATTTGTTGTGTGGATTCTATGGTCTTGGCACATCTATGGTTGCCCCATCTCCATCAGACTCCTCATCAAATTGTTCCAGTAGCTGAATACCGATGTTATGCTCAGGTTTTTTCCTATGCAAGTCCTTCTTTGTGCTTGCATCTCCTTTCAGTCCCAGTATAGAACTTTGCACCTTTTTTCCAGTGAGTTCACTAACTCCATTGGTGTTTTGGACTGAGAAGGAGCTTTCTGAGAGTTTTGAGCAGCCCCCCCCCTAGATTTTGGATTTTTACTCTTATCAGTCTCCATATCTTTTGGGCCCTGCATTTGCTGATCTTTATCAGGATTTCCTTCCAAAAGGTCCTCATCTGACCTCTCTCCACCACTTGTTTTTGGGTTAATACTTTTCAGGACTGGTTCTGTATCAACAAGGAAGGATATGAGGAATAGTTCCTTGTCAATTTCTACTAGCCTTTCAGTTGGGATTTTTGAAATATCTCTCACAGCAACCTACACCTTGACTTTTTCATAGAAACTTCTGAAGATTTCATGCCAATCTACATTCGCCAAGATTCCCAAGATGTAGGTGATCTGAGATATAACTTTCCATGTGAGCTTGTTAACAGGAATCCCAATCATGGTCACCCAAACCTCTTGTAATTCAGCATATGCTACCTCCTCACCCTCCCATTTATCAAAAGAGACAGTTACCCCCTTTTTTGAGATTGATGGAGGGGAGCTCAACCAAATCCTTTAATTTTTTGTGAGGTGGAAACCTAACCAGGAAATGTTTCTCAGTTAACTGCCTCACTTGCCATGGCCAATTGGTCTTCCATATTTCAGAAAAGTTGTTTCTCAATTCTTGGGAGGTGATGGAACCTTCCTCAATCACAGCAACACACACATTGGTCATGTTCAGCCATTTAACTACCTCTTTATCATCAGATTCTATGTGAAAGAATCCCAGCCCAGCATTGGCACTGCCATAGTATTGGGCAGTGGCTTGAGGTTTACACCACTCCAAGTAGTTATCCATATGGTGTCCAGCCTTGTGGCATATGAAGCATTTTTTGGCACTGGACAAGTTCCAACAAAGTGAGCTGGCTCTCCAAAAATTGTAAAAAATGACATCCCTCAACTTTGGATCATAATTGATCACAGCCTCTTCATTCCTGTTTTGAGAACTATCAGCCTTGACAGCACTGTTGGCTTTCCCTTGCTGTTCTTTTTGGGAGTTGAAGCTTTTGTTTTTTCTCTTCTGTTGAGTCTGAGTGTTCTGTTGTTGAATACTAGACTGCCCCTCCCCATATCCTTGGAATTGATTTCCAGTCTGGAATTGATCAGGGGGATGCCCATATTGCACTGGCTGCTGCTGTTGATGCATATCCTTGTTGTTGTTGTTGTTGTTGTTGTTGTTGTTGTTGTTGTTGTTGTTGTTGTTGTTGTTGTTGTTGTTGCTGGTGCATGACAGGCATATTGGGCAGAAACTGCTGAGGCCACTGATTATACTGAGGAAATTGCATCCCTTGCCATGGTGGCATCCCTTGCAAACTGCTCGGACCACTGAATTGTTGCATTGGTTGGAAGGTACCTGGTTGTAGCTGCCCCTGCATCACCGGTGCCCCCTGCGGGCATGCCCCAGTCTGGATGGGGATCTAGCCATGGGTTGGGGGATAATCTTGGCCCACTGGACGATGAGCTCCCTCTCCGCGGCCAGCAACATTCCCCCCACCCCGGCGTCCTCCTCCTCCGGTGCCTGCCATCCCTTTGACCACTTCAGCGTACGTCACCCGATCTGCACCACCACTCCACAATTCTTTTGAGAAATTGATCATCTTTGGTCGAGCAAGCTCTCTACTCTCTCTCTCGCCGGATAGCAATCCTCTGGGGTGATTTTTTTTGGAAAGGACTAGATCCTTGTGGATCCAGACCAGTCTTCTCTTGGCGGCGGAGACCCTAGCAGTGTTTGGGGACGGAACCGACCAAAGCTGTCCGAATATTTCTACCACCTCTTCCCCGTCCTGGGGAAGCGGCTTTTGCAAATGCGCTTTTCCTTTTTGAAAACAGCCCCCGCAAACCGCTTCTCGCTTCTCAGGTGTCCACTGCCTGAGTTGAGGGCCCCATTGCTCAAATTCCCCCAATCGCCTTTGTCCTCGCCGCAGCAGGTCGCCGGCAAGCCTGAGCCCTCGCTGGAGTTGCTCGGAACGGGGACGGACGGCAGGGGGTGCTGACCCGTGCTTCCAATTGAACCAGCGAGACATGGAACTCGCCAATCATCACCTCTCCCTGGCCCTCCTTGCCCAAACTCACCAGGGATCTCAACGAAATGGTTACCATCTCGCGCACTGGACCCTCGACGTCGACGATGCTTCCCCGGCCGCCCAATCCAGCACCCGCTCCGGCTCTAGCGGCGAGCCCAGTTGGAATAGGCGGTCGATTTCCTCCTCCGTCGCCCTCGCCATGATGCGCTCGATGAGGACCAACTTGGACTCCCTCGCTTTCTCCGCCGCACGCGCCGTCGCCTTCTCCGCTCTGTTCGCCGCCTTTAGTAGCGCTTCTAGATCCTCCGTCGACGACCTCTGTTCCCTCGGAGCCCCGCTCATCTCGAGTTGGATCTGGGTCGTTGCTCGGCACAATCCCCAGACCAATCCTCGGGCCTGAGCGGTCGAGCGAGCGGAGTCTCGCGCTCCCCGACTCGTTAGGGATCTCGCCGTCGGCGCGGTTTGGGTGGAGCAGGCGGTGGTTGGTGGGGCGGGTGGGTGGGGAGGTCGGTGGTGGAGACACGGTCATCCCGTGACTTTTGAACAGTTGATGTGCGACACTAAGACAAGTCTCGTTCATGTAGTGCTCGTCGTCCTCACGCTTGCCGTGCTCGCCGCCGGCACCCTCGAGGTCGCCCCGGCCGCGGGCGAGGGGTGGGCGTGGCTACGGACGCGGTGGCGGGCACAACTGCTGCATCGCAGGACGATGAGTGTGGCCACCAACGTAACCAGCGCGGACACGGCGACCTCCCCTGGCGCAGCGAGGAACGTGGGGGCCTCCCCTCACACAGACGTGGATTTTTAGAACACCTACATCCCGGCCCTGGTATCTTGGCTGTCCAATATTGCTTTAAGATCTGTGCCACAACTAACTTTCTACATGAAATTTTCTCTTTTTTTTGTGTCTCTCACATAAAACATGTCTTGAAGTTCAAATCTTTGCAGCGTGGCAAAACTTTCTAACTAGAATCTAGGATAAATCTTTCAGATTTTTTTGTCAAACATAAAAATATAAAAAATGATTTTGTAATTTAAATTTTTTTTCATATTTTGTATGTTTATGTTTCACAAAAATTCTAAAAGATTTATCCTAGATTCTAGATAGAAAGCTTTGCCACGCTGCAAACGTTTGAACTTCAAGACATGTCTTATGTGAGAGAAACAAAAAAGAGAAATTTATTTGCACGAATCGCGATGCGGGGAATGGATGGCTAGATAGAGAGGGCCTGGATGCAGGTGTTCTATTAAATATTTTCGCCCCTCACACGCCAGCGACCGAGCTTGCTGCAGGACTACACGTACGAAGCTGTCTTTCCAAGCAACGAAGCAACTTGATTGATCTGTGCAAATACGCAGTAGCAAAAGAGACCACATGGCCGCCGCGATGGCCAGCTTCATGCCAGCGAATAGAAATAGCAGCCGAGCACCAGCGTGAGTCCCGCCATGCGCGCACGCCGCCCTCCGATGCAGCTACTCCGCGCTCGCGTCCTGCTGGCTGTGGCTCCGGTCGAGCACGAGCAGGTTGTGCCATATCTTCCGCACCTCGCCGGAGGGCTTCGACGCCGCAACCGCCACGTTCGTGCGCATCCACGACGAGGGCCCACTCGAGCGCCGGCTGGAGGCAGTGGTGGCTCCGCGGGGCGACGCGTCTTGGAGAGAAAGGAGGCTGCGCAAACAAAAAATTCTGGTGTTTTTGTCCAGACTCCTACAAATCGTCCCATGTTTGTCTCCAAAATACCGGAATATAGACGTCCTCGAAGATGTCCGGTCTGACATACTATACCAGAGTTTTGCAGGTCTCCCTTGAAGATGCCCGTAGGCATTGGGCATCCAATGAGGCACTTGGGCACTATTTTTACAAGCAAAACAAATGGAACCTTGGGAGGTTTCGATCCCTTGTTGGATTGAGTTGTTCATCAAATGCAAGAAATGAAGAAAACACACAAACACGACTTGCTGCAACAACTTGCAAAACAAGAATGCAACACCAAGAGATACTAACTTCTCCAAATAACGTCACTAGATAGCACAAAATACTAGTTCAACAAAACACCAACACCTTGCTCGTCAGTGTGTTCTACTAATACATAGTGCAGTTGCATGCATTCTCAAGTTGAATATATTGTCCTAGGTGGCATCACAATCATATAATCCAACAAGACATTAATGCAGCACGACACGCCTTAGGATTGGTTAGACCATCTTACTTCACTATCTCACATGCTAACCACAGCTGATGTCAACTGCACATTCAAAGCTCACTACAGGAATAGTTTCCCCAGAATCAAGGACCCGATTCTGGATCGTCACACTTTGAATCAGGGACAGGTTGGACTTGAAGACTTTCATGGCTTGAACCTGGTGCTGTCTTTGCATGTACCTCTCTTGCCTTTCCATAGAGGTACGTGTACAGTCCAATGAAAACAAACGCACTGCCCAACAAGCTGCATACAACAATAAAATGTGTCACTTTTGGAATACAATATATAAATTTTAACATTGAAACAACCAACTGTCAAACTATCACATAAAATGTAATTCTGGTTAAAATTTGTACAACTAAATCACAACATTTGTTAAGCTACAGTATTCATTATCTCCGTCTCATAATATGTTAAGCTACATTTTTCACTGTCCGTTGAAATTAAATAAAGGCACTTTTACATATGTCATATGAATGAGTTGGCCTTATCAAGTTTTTTTGGGAAGGAACTGGACACACTCAGGTCTAAGTTCTTTTGGGAAGGAACTGGGACCAAGAAGAAATACCACCTTATCAAGTGGGCGGCGCTTTGCCGCCCCAAGAAATTTGGTGGTCTCGGGATCCTGAACTCCAAACTTATGAATGTGGCGCTCCTTGCCAAGTGGATCTGGAAACTTTCCGAAAACGAGCAAGGGCTCTGGGCTGAAATCCTCCGGGCCAAATACTTTCCGGACGGAATTTTTTTTGCCTCAAAGGCGAAGGGATCGTCTTTTTGGAACGACATCCAGGCTGTTAAGCTTGCCTTCACTCTCGGAGCCAAGTTCAATGTTAATAATGGGGCTTCTACGCGGTTTTGGCTCGACCACTGGCTTGGTCCGGAGCCCCTCTGGCAGAGCCATTTTGCCATCTACCAACTGGCTACCAACGTTGACATTATGGTGGCCGATGCGCTTAGATGTAACCCTCCCGCCATCTCCTTCAAAAGGCCACTCCTCACTCATGAACGCGCCAGCTGGGATGGGCTCCTAGCTAAGGTGCAAGGCTTCACTCTTCTCCCCGAGAAGGACACGGTCTCTTGGTCCCTCACGAACTCTGGGAAGTTCTCGGTCCAATCCCTCTACAACAAGATGACCGAAGGACCGTCACTAGACATAGCTAGGGGGCTATGGAAAGCGGCCATCCCTCTGAAGATCAAAATTTTCCTTTGGCAACTCTTCCGAGATCGCCTTCCTTCTTCCAACAACATTGCCATTAGACATGGCCCTTCGGATGGTACTTGCACGCTCTGTGGTCAGCATGAAGATGCCAACCATATCTTTTTCAAGTGCCACCTGGCCCGTTTCGCCTGGAGTGCCGTCCGTTCGGCTTTCGACCAAACCTGGAACCCCAACTCGACGTCGGACCTGCGTAGGCTCCTTCTTGCGTATAGGGGCAGTTTCGGTCGTGTATTGTGGCGATGCGTAGGGGCGCTGTGCTGGTCTCTTTGGACCATTCGCAATAAGATGACGATCGAACACAATTTCCCTAACCACCCTGCTGACATTATTTTCAAATGCCATGTGTTCCTACAGACATGGACTCCGTTGGGGAAACGGCGTGATGCGGATCGGATGCGGGAAGCCATGGAGCGGATCCGCACGATCCAAGTTGAGGCCCGAGCCTAAGCTGATGCTTTTGGAGCTTTTTTGGCTACCCTTTGGCTGGCTGCCTGTCGCACTGCTATTTATGTTATATCTCCTGGCGGCGGTCAGCTGCTTGTCCTTTGTTTTTTTTGGCTTCGGCCCTTTTAGCTTGTTAAAACTGTTGTCCCTGTTATGTATTACCTATGGATGCTGCCTGCTGGTGGGCTTTATTAATTTAAAGCCGGACGCATCGTGCGTCTCCATTCTAAAAAAAAATATGAATGAGTTGGCGTTCATGTTGCTAGCCTGCTGCCATGCCGTCATATGTTTGTGCTCAGGCGGAATCTGAAAAGGGGAAGGACAAGGTCACCAAGGATGCGGCTAGTACTGAAGAAGGGGTGGACCCAATGATGGGGCGTCTCAATATCCTTACTGACGAGACAGAGGTTGTCAAGGTGAGCAACGACGAAGACAAAGCAGTAGCTACACTGGTGAAATGGTCCCTCGCTTGCAAGGTGCTTTCCCCATGCGGTGATTCATGTGCAGACAGTGACAGACGCAATGCGACCAGCCTGGGGCAACCCGAAAGGCCTGAGGATCAGGCTGGTAGCTAACAATGTGTTTGCCGCAGATTTTGTCAACAAGATGTTGGATGGTGGAAAGACATGCAGCTCTGTTGCAGGAACTGGATCATCGCCTACGCCCTTCCGATTTAAGATTCGACTCGATGGCAATTTGGATGTGCATCTTAAACCTGCCTTTCGAGTGGATGAACAACAAAAAAGGTCCAAAGATTGCTAAATTAGTGGATAAACACTGATCTGTTGATGTTGATGAATTTGGGGAAGCAGCTGGAAGTTTTCTTCGGGCTAGGGTATCCTTACCCATTAATCAGCCAATCCCTAGATGGGTCACAATCAGTAAGAACAAGGAGGAAATCAAATATGATCTCCAGTATTAAAGCTGCCTTTTTTCTGCCATAGCTGCGGTGTGATTGGGCACGGAGATTTGGAATGCCGAAACCTGGCAGATTGTGATGCGGATGGCAAGCTGCCGTTTGAGTGAAAGCTGAGCGCGCCTGATAACCTTAAGATAAGGAATTCAGTCATTTGGCCAGGCTGTCACATCAGCCTCATGGACCAGTGACTCAAAAGACAGAGGAGGAAGAAGCCAGAGATCCTATACAGGATCTGCTGCAAGCAGAACTTCATGGGAATCTGGTGACGATGATGCTGGCAAACCTGGAGAAGCGGTGACTTCCCCAATCTTTAAAGACAAGCATGGGGGTGTGACTGAACCCACAAGAGTTTCAGAGATTGCTAAGAAACTTTTCTCCTCGGGATGGAGAACAAGAGAGATGGAAAGGCACAAGAGGACTACTCTTGAGCGCTGGTTCCAGTGGGCCAAACAACAACCAACAATGACCTTGACGGGGTGTAGGCGACTAATAAAAAGCAGAAGAATGATGAATCTTCGTTCCCAAACAAGATGGTGGCTGCTAATGTGATGCAGCTCCGCCGCACCCAATGAATATTTTATGCCTGAACTGCCAGGGTGTGGGCAGCCCGAGGCAGTTCATGAGATCCACAACCTTGTGGAGATCCATCGCCCAGCTTTGGTTTCTCTCGGAGACCAAACTGAATGCTACGAGAGCTCAAGATTTGAAGTGGAGAATTGGGATGCAGAATGCCAAAAGTTTAAGTTGTAATGGCCTGAGTGGAGCATTGGCGCTTTTCTGGACGAATAATGTCAAAGTGCGAGTTTTGAATTTTTCTGAAGCGCACATCGATGTCCTTGTTAATGGGGAAGCAACTGGAGCAGGAGATTGGAGATTCACTGGGATCTATGGTGAACCTAAACATAAATTCAGAGGAGATAGCTGGTATCTCCTGAAATACTTGTGTCAACAGCAAGATGAACCATGGCTTTGCGCTGGGGATTTTAATGAGACTCTGTGCCACAGAGCAAATCGGGGGTGAGGTTAAGGAAGAATGGAAGATGGAGGGCTTCAGGGAGGCTGTGGACTGTTGCGTGTTCTCTGACCTGGGGTATGCTGGATTTCCATACACCTGGGATAACCATCAGGATGGTACTCGCAACATCAAGGTTTGCCTGGACAGGGCTTTTGGTGATGACAAACTTTTGGAAAAGTTTGATGGCAGCACGGTCTCTCATGTCCAAACAACTGAGTCGGACCATTGTGCTATCCTTATCACAATGAGAAGATCAAATTGGCTCGGAGGTGGCGCCACTGCGAAACCTTTTAAATATGAAAATACGTGGAGGAAACATGAGCACTATGAAGAGGTGGTCAACAATGCCTGGCTGCGAGGGACTGGGGACTTGGAGGATGTAAATAGATCTCTGAGTCACTTGAGAATTAAGCTGAGCAGTTGGAGCAAAGAAGAGTTCGGCTCTGTGAAAAGACAACTCACATGTCTGAGACAAAATCTGGAAGACGTCAGATCTTACTCTCTCCTCTCTGGGCCAACTAGAGCTGAGAAAGACTTCATGAAAAGGATGTCTGACCTGTTAGCCAGAGAAGAAGCAATGGCAAGGCAGCATTCCCAGGTCAAATGGCTAAAAGAAGGTGATAGAAGCACTGGTTTTTTCTTGCAACAGCTAAAGGTCGAGCCAGGACCAACAAAATCTCGTCCCTGAAAAGAGAGGATGGCACCTTTTGTTCTATCCAACATGAGATGCGGGCAATGTCCAATGATTTTTTTAAAGGCTTATTCAAGGCTCAGTACTACACTGAACCGAGTTTGGTGACTCAGGTTGTTCCACACAAGGTGACAAATGAAATGAATGAAAATCTTTGTGCGCCATTCTCTGACTTGGAGATTGAGAAAGCATTGTTCATGATGAAACCCAATTCTTCCCCTGGTCCTGATGGGTTCACTGTGGGTTTTTATATCAAGCATTGGCACTTGGTGACAGATATTTGCAAGGCGGTCAGGAAGTTTCTGGATGGTGGTAACATGCCAACTGACGTGAACAGGACGGTGTTAGTCTTGATCCCTAAGATAAAGAGGACCTCACCCAGTTCAAATCTATTGCTCTGCGCAACGTGCTCTACAAAATTGCCTTGAAAGTCTTAGCAAATAGATTGAGACCTACTCTTGAAGAAATTATCGCAGAGCGCCTTTGTGCCGAGCCATTTGATTACGGACAATGTTCTCACGGCCTTTGAGAACAAACACTATCTAAAGAGGAAAAGGGGGAAAGCTGGGGCCTGTGCTATAAAACTTGACATGGCAAAAGCCTACAACCGGGTTGAGTGGCCATATCTCCGAGCCGTAATGCAAAAATTGGGCTTTGCCGAAAAGTGGGTTGATAGAGTGCTGGAGTGTTGAAACGGTCTCACTATCTGTTCGAATCAATGGACATTACTCCGAATATTTCAAGCCTTCTAGAGGAATCAGACAGGGAGACCCTATATCACCGTATCTCTTTCTGTTGTGTGGGGACTCAGCAGCATGCTAAAATTCAGTGGACCTTTACAAGTCCAAATCTTTCTGTTTTGTGTGTGTGTTTGTGCGTGTGTGCGTGTGCGTAAACAAAAATCTTTCAATACAAGTCCAAATGCTAGACAAAATACACGTACCTGCCAACTGTGAGAGTTTCTCCTAGTAGTAGTGCCCCAAGAACCATCGTGAAGATAATTGACAGAGTGCTGAACATGGGTGGAAAAACTGGGCCTCGTTTTTCCACGGCATAGAGATTCAACCAATACTTGGCTGCTGTGCCAAGTGCAGCCTACATTCCAAATCAAGTATGTGGCAGATTATTGCATATTGTTTTCGACTATCAAGTTCAAAAAATCAAGAAACAAATGTTTTTAATATTCTGCCTCATAAGCAAGTTTTCACAATTTTGAAGTAAGTCAACATCTAACTTTTAACAATGATATACCCACTGATTCAGTTAGCTAGAATAAAGGTTGAATACACTACAAATAATCTCTAACCAATATTTCCCTTACTAGTTCTCATAGATCTACAATGGAAAGCTATCTTGCTAGGGCTGCTTGACTTTTGCTTGAGAAACTAAGGTTGGCTTATAGATATAGTGGAATTATCAATTAGATCTGAAAATGTGGAAAGTAATAAAATTCATGCAACATAAGAGATTTCTAAAATTGAACACTTTCTGGGAAAAAAAACTTACTGAGTAAACAATTGTTAATAGTTGGATGTTCCATCCAACTTGCCAAGCCAGTTTGTCCCTTCTCATAATTATTCCTACGGCACAGGTTTGCAAACCACCTAGAACACAGGTCAATACAGTTGACCAGTATTTCCATGGGTAGACCTTTAGAACTTTGACCTGCATTATTAGAAACACTTCGTTGTTACAGGTCAAGAAAAAGAATAAAATTCAGGGGTGTAGTATTAAAAAAAGATAACACCTGGTTAGATGGAGTAGGATTTGCAGATCCAAAAATAATGGGGGTCTAGGAGTGAAAGACCTAAGGAAGCAAAATCTTGCTCTCATGGTGAAATGGTGGTGTAAACTTGAGATACAAGATGGTATTTGTCAAGATATCATTAAAGCCAAATATATGAGGAACAAAACTATTGCTACAGTACAACCTAGATTCTCTCACTCCCCCTCTTGGAAATCTATCTATTGTATACTTATATCTCACGCAGGAGACTGGTGTAAAATAAAATAATAAATCCATATAGAAACAAATATTTTTCAAAAACCTAATAGCAATATTTGTGGGTATTTTTAACTCCATCATATTCTGTTAGTCAAAAAAGTTATCGATATTTGCAGAAAATATTTGCATTTTGGGAGATGGCGTTCACAAGTTTCCAAAGTAATGGAGATTTTGAAATCAGTGGAGGCAGCCCTGAATAAAAATATACTGATACATTTAATTTGCTACATCTTAAGTTATGCCTGTAATGATTAAATGTAAAATTATTATAAAGATAACCAAGGCATGATACTGTCCAACCAATTTCCGATGACAAATAGTAGATATAAAATCTACAAACAAGAAAAATTAAAATCCACTAATTGTACCGTAGACATGTTATGGTCTTATAGCTACCACTATCACAAAACATTTTGGGACGAATTCATATTGTAAGCCAACTAAACTGCGTGCATGTAGTTACATCATCGATGACATCAATGAATATCAAGAATTTGGAATATCATATTAGAATCAGTTGTAAGATTTATACATGATTTAGCTAGACTTTGGGTGAAAGATTAAACAGGACACACCTATGTTAGTATCTCAGTCAGATGGCTCGGGCGAGATCAGAGCATCCAAAAGGAGGAAACTAGATGAAATTGCATGTGGTGACATCAGAAACATCAAAAACAAGTAACAAAAAATAAATTCATGCTTATATACGAACACCGTGATATCTAAAAATAGCTAAATTTTGTATAAATATTAATATAAAAATCAAAATAAAAAAGGAACAATAGCAAATTGATTCATAAAAAACTCTATTTGAGGCAAAGGATTAATAGTGGAAATCATTTTAAAAATCTTAGAATTAGCTTTTGGGTTTGTATATGGAACAGCTAACTTTTGAAAGAAGTCCTATAGTAACAAAATTAGCAGTTCAACTTTGTACTTAAAGGTAAGCTTTGAACTAAAGGCATGGAAGAAAAATACAATAAACTTCACAAGATATGTAATATATTGCGAATGATGACCAATATTAACCTTGTATGTTAGAACCATATTAACATGAATCACTTGCATAGACGTATGCATTTATTTGACATGAATTAAATACAATAATGAGTTAATCATGCATGAATTAATCCACGTTTATGCGAAGCTTAGAAAGACTAAATACATGACATGGCTGGCATTGGCAGAAGAATTGCACATTGATGGCAATCTGATTTGTGTGCAAGCAGAAAAAAGGATGTTGAGAGATCCTGGAAACATGCCCAACCCTCACATTGCAGAAATCCGCACCATGCTTATTGTTTTCTCAAGGTAAATCTTGGGTGCAAGCTTTTCTATAATTTTCAATACGTACATAATGCCTATTATCCGCGTCTCGAAGTTGGTGTAGCAAGTATGCATGAACATAAGAACACCAACTAACAAATCTAGCCGCGCAAATGCGCGGGTCAACCCGCTAGTTCTAAAGATAAAAGAGCTTCATATGGTTGGTAGAAACATAGATATTGGGATGGGTGATATTGCTAGGCTGTGGAAAGACTACCTTCAGGGGCAGGCTCCTCTTAGTGAGCAATTCCCCCAGCTGTTTGCTATATGCAATGAGCCTGAAAGTAGTGCTTCCCAATTCCACCAGATCAATGTGAATAACTTCTTCAGGAGAAGGTTAAACCCTGAGTTGCTTAATCAGTGGCATGCAGTGGGTGAGTGTGTGGAAAGATTGCAACTCACTAATGAACCTGACACTGTTCACTGGGGCTCAAATAAAAATGGCATGTATACCACCAAATCCATGTATAAATGGCTTGAAAGACCTCTTTCTGGGTGCCATTTTAAAGATTTGGGCAGCTAAGTTGCCTTTGAAGATACAAATCTTCCTTTGGCAGTTGTTCCAAAATGCAGTTTTGACTACGCAAGTGATGAGAGAAAGAAAGTGGCCTGGGAGCCCTATTTGTTCCTTTTGCAAAGTGGCCTGGGATCATCTCAACATATATTTTTTCGATTCCCTGTAGCTAGAATTGGTTGGCAAACAGTGGGTGTTGTATTGGGAACTGATCTTTGTCCCAATAGCTGCTGGCAATTTTATTCTTGGTGCTATGCTTTCTGGCCCAACAGTGAAAATTTATGTTGGATTAGCTGCAGTGACTTGGGCTATCTGAAATGCATAAAATTGTGCTTAGGGTGGGAGCTGATCTTCGCGGAACGCTCTGAAGCTGATGAGGATTAGCGGTGCTACGAATTACACAGTTGCTGGTGATTGATGTCTCGCGGAGCAGCTGGAGATGCTGGATGCTGGCGAATATTTTGTTGCATGATCTCCAGAATGATGTCTCTTTTGAAGTGATATGTTACTATCCTGATACTTTGCGCTGCATTATATGCGTTGTGATAGTTCTAGTTTCTGCTTGCCCTAGTGCTTTCTAGGTTTTTGCCCCGTGGTGCACGTTTCGATGACGAGCGTGTGCAGCGGGTTTCCTAGCAGTGCTCGAACTCGCTTTCCCTTCTTTCCTGCACCCTTTGTTTTTCTGGACTGATGTATTTCTGTTATCTTGACAATGGAAAGGGGGTAAGCCCGGTATGGGAAAAAAAGAACAAGAATAAAAAACTGTAATCATTTTATACCTCTTGTGGGAAATATAGATAAAAGCCATAGTTCGAAAACACTGTATCAGAATTGGACAAACCTGGATAGGGTACCAAAACGCATAGCAGATGCTATCTCCCAGCAAAAGCAAGGTGCCCCTCGAGTGGTGGTGTCCTCCGGCTACTCCATGAGAACTCTTAGTGATGCCCTTTAAAACTGGAGACAAGAGATGAAGTTCTTCTCCCTTGTACAGGCTAATCAGAAGAGCCCCAGCAAAGCACACCAGTGCCCCAACCACTTTCGCGCTGCCCTCCTTAGACTTGAGGCGCAAGCTCTCCATGCTGGCCATTTTGGGGAATCCAAACAGTTACAAAAAGAATGTACTAATATTTAACATGTTTGTGCAGAAAAGGATATTACTTGCCAACGGTACATCAGTGGAACTAATCGTAAGCCCCTGGCACTTATCGTGATAAAAAATTGTTTTTAATAGAAAGAGGTGTCTACTTCTGTGTTTCACATCAGCTCCAGAAATGTGCGATAAATCGATGATATTTGTGATGTTGGAACTAGGATAATCGATGCTTTAATCACATCAGCTCCAGAAAAGATTGCTTACCCAAGCAATAGTGAAAGGACAAAGGTGAAGAGGGGAGTCAGACTGGAGAAGATCACACCATATGAAGCAGTCGTGTCGTGGAGCCCGTAGTAGTATAATGCCATGGGCAGAGAGTATCTGTGCAAAGTAAAAAATATCACTGTCAATTAATACCATGTACCTTAATCATATACTCAAACAAAAAATAGCTATATTACACTTAAGTACTTAGCATGGTGCATATAGTAAACTACAAACTTGACTAAACATAAGTTGTGCATCTCAACCTGTTAATTTATTTTGTGGTTATGAAGAAATAAAAAAGCATAAGATATTTGAAGTATCTGGTAGACAAGTGCTCCATTTGTTATGAGAAGGATTTGAGAAGTGTTAGCATATGGGGGTTGGAGAATCAGTCGGGTTCAGTTTAATTTTTCAAATAATGCCAATGTGTGACTGAATTAGTTGGCTAATGCATGCTTGGTCATGTTCAGATCAATTTTGATGGGAACATAGGACAATATACACATACAAGCATTGAACAGAAGATAGAGTTCAGAGGATAAAAAAAAACAGAACTACAAAACCAATTATTTTATGTTACTGCAAAGGTATATATGGTAGTATACAGAATCTCTAATTCACTTCTCTTATATCTATCACATAGTGACATCAATTCAAAATAGGATGATCTTCACACGAGTATAACTAACTCTACACTATATATGGCAAAATAGGATGACACTAACCCTAAGCCTCAGGAAAAACTAAGTAAAAGAACAAACTTTGCTTCTCGACTTTTCCCATGTAACTTCTGATTTCCTCACTGTTATTTTTGTGTCTTTAATTCTGCTTATGCAAACATAGCAAATGATGCCAATAAAGATATCAACAGGAAATTTCCTACAACTTTCATGTTGTAAGCATAAAGTAATTTGGTCTCCAAATTGCTTGAGGAAAGCTCAACAGTAATCTGCTCTAATCATAAACTCCATTACAGCATCAGTGTCTTGGTTGTAGTTTGCAAATTAATTCTGATTATGCAAACATACAAATGATGCCAATAAAGATATCTACAGGAAATTTCCTACAACTTTCATGTTGTAAGCATAAAGTAATTCGGTCTCCAAATTGCTTGAAAAAAGCTAAACAGTGATCTGCTCTAATTATAAACTCCATTACTGCATCGGTGTCTTTGTTGTAGTTTGCCAAACGTAAATAAGAACTGAACAAAATGGGTATGATAGGAAGGCTTACGACGAACCACACAGCTTTCACAATTGGATTAATTTCAGGTTTATCACGATTCAGCTCCAGTTTTACATTTAAGCTTATTGGGATCAAAGTTCAAACCTTACATCTAACTATCAAATTGATTGAACATAAGTTGTGAAGAAATAAAAATAAAGCATAAGATATTTGACGAATCTGGTACACAAATCATCCATTTGTTATGAGGAGGATTTGAAGAAGTGTTAGCATATGGGGGTTGGAGAATCAGCCGGGTTCAGTTTAAATTTTTCACATAAGGCCAACGTGTTGCTTGAATTAGTGGGCTAATGCGTGCTTGGTCATGTTCTGATCGATTTTGATGGGAACATAGGACAATATACACATATATAGGCATGGAACAAAGAGTTTAGATGATAAAAACAAAAGAACTACAAAACCAATTGTTTTATGTTACTGCAAAGGGACAGGATAGTTTGCTTAGTACCCAAGAAATGCATTGATAAAGAGCCATCCAAGAGCTTTCATGTTCAACTCTTTCCACCTCCCTCTGCAAAATTGCCATATATATTCTTGAGTCAATTGTTAAGAGTTATAGTATTACTTTCCATGAAAATGATAGGTTTTATTAACAAAAATTAAAGAGAAGGAAAATTGCTAACCTTTCAAGGAATAGGGCAAATGGCAACATGAAAACGGCACCAAGAACACTTCTGTATGAGAGCAAGGAGAATACGAACATGCCGCCGTCAAGTGCTAGCTTGCCTAGCAGTATAGTCCCGGTGTTGAATACCTCCACAATGACCACACAGATAGCTGGTTTCCACTTGCTTCCAGCTGTGAGGCAATTTTGATCACAACATTAGATAACTAGCCATAAACTTTCACAAATATGAGCACAAGAAAAACAATGAATTAGACATCTTTGGGTGATCGAGCTGAGCTTCCGAGAATGGATGAGACATCGAAATGCGAGTATTAACTTGTCAAGAGTGGAAATCTAGCTTGCTTTCAAGCAAGAAAACATAAACTTTCCACAAAACAAAGTATGCCTAGTACTTTCGCAGTTGGTAGAATTGCTTTTGAACTGGAACCTTGCACCAATGGGTGGCAGATGCATCCATGACCACGACCAAAACAATGAGCGGGACGACCACGGGAGAAGCAACATTTCTAGGAGAGAACGATAGGGGCGCAGCGCATGCCTAGCCGACACGAATAACCATCCAGATCTAGCGACCATTAGAGGAACAAGGCACAAACGAAGGAAAATCACCTGATCCGTCGGGGAGCTGCCCTGATCTGGCCGGGAAACGACCGGGAGGGCGCCCGAGCACCAGATCCGGCGAGGGAACGCCCGGATCTGACGAGAGGCGACCAAGGGAGGATGGGACGGGGGTGGAGCACCAGAGAAAGGGGCGAGATGAGACCACAGATCGGCGGCGCTCCGCCCAGGGGAAGGGCGAAACACAAACCGGCGGCGCTCCAGAAAATGCACGGACGGCACGGCCCGGCACGGCAAGACTGGCTCTCCAACGATCATGGCACGACCAGAGGAATGTAATACTACCTCGCAAGCGGCGATCTCAGGGGGCGGCGAGGGGAGGGATGGCGGCGGAGTTCAAGGGCGGGCGAGGGGAGAGCTGAGCCCCAGTCAGTTTGATCAAAGAAGACTCGTCGTACTACCTTGGACTCTTTCTGGGATTACCCGAAAACGTTGGAATAAAAAAAGAAGATTAAAATCACATGCCTATATGATTCCTACTTACTACTCCCTCCGTCCCAAAATATAAAAGCGTTTTTGAGTGTGGACAGAGTGTTTGATGCCACTGAAGAAACAAAGAAACTGTAAAGGAAAAAGATTGGAGTGAATGCTAGATTTCCTATGAAACACACATATGATTCCCAATCCCTAGAAACAAATCACCGACGATTCACTCGTACGAAACAAACGACCAACCAACTTAGAAAAAAATTCTAACCCTCTAATACCCCCATGAAATGAAATTTTTAGATCCAAAAAGGAGCCCTCAGCCCGTAGGTGCGTACTACATACTACACGGTGCACTTTATACACATCCAAAGGGAACAATGGGTTCATTCATGCATGCATATAGTAGTACCTTGAACTTGGATGGTGGTGTCCGGTTCGGGGACATGAGCAGTAGCGCGCACCACGGCACTGCTACGGTCAACGCCCGGGCGAGGTGCCGGCGAGGGCGAGCGCGGCTTGCCGGGGGTGGCCACGGTTGACCGGAGGGAGCGGGAGGTGGCTGTGGCTGTGAGGGCGAGGGAAGAGACGGGCAAGGCGGATGCTGCCGCCATGGCAGCGGTGAGATCGAGTGGGAGAGATGGCCGGACCGGACGGAGTTGAAGTGATGGGACGAGTTAAAACTAATAGATCACCGACGATTCACTGATCGGCGTACCACCAGCGCGCATACTCCGGGTTGCCCACCGTGGGGCTTTCTCATTATATGTATAGACAACAACACATATATGTTTAGACTTTAGAGTACACGGCAAGGCTAAGGATCACAGCCGATCCTTGCCATAGTTAGGATATGCACAATCCCTAAAAATAGCTACAGCTAACCAACGCGACTAGGACTGGGCATTCGGTTAGACCGTCGGTTACTTTTCAAATTCCGTTTTATGATTCTCTTACCGATCGGTGATCTACAAAAGCAATGACCGAGACTTCGGTCCATCGGTTCGGTGCTCGGTTATGAACGAAGAGAACCGATGTTAAAAGGGAAGCAAGAAATCGGGAGACAAATCTTGGGGAAAAAATCATTCTTTTACACGTTATCAGCACTTGTCTCTGCCCAGAGCACGCATAGGCAAATCACGCCGGCGACATTCGCCGGAAAAGAGAGCCAGAAGGGAAGAAAGGAAAAGGTGAGAGGATGCCTCGTGGTCTCCTGTCCTTCTTCCTGCACCTTGTTCGCAGCGGCGGTAGACGCCGACAGGGCCGTCGCCGTCGCCATGGTGTTGGTGGACTTCGCCGCCACAACCGCCACGCCCGTGATCTGCGCCGGTTCGGAGGCCGCCGGAACGGTTTCTTCGTCGAGCGGGCTGCTGCGCTCGGGGACGTCTTCGACAACTGGGCGAGCAGCTCCACTGGCCCATCGGCGCCCCGCCGCTGGCACATAGTGCCGCGGGCCGAGCTGCAACGCAGCCGCGCGGTGGTTCTCGGACTGGCCAACGGCCACTCCAACGGCGTCGCACCCGGGACGCAGCTTCCTGGTGGATCTTCTTCAGAGGAGGAAGATGCTGCGCCGGGGCCGTCGACCTCGCGCCGGTGAGGCAGTCGCCGAGGGCGGAGATCGGTGGTAGTAGTGCAGACGGCCACCGCTCGAGTTGGCTTGGATTGGGGACGATTTGTCGATGAGAACGAAGTATCCCGTCGCCTCCCCTTATCCACTCGTGCGTGTGTATGGCTGTTGGACAGCCAGCACACTAGCCACTAATCCATGCTGTACGAGCAGCAGAGAAAAAAAAAGAATAAAAGAACGGAAAGAAGGTGGCTTTGCCACGAGTAGTAGGCTGTTCTGTTTTGGCCTATTGCCATTTTTTTCGTTTTCTTTTCTGATTAGCTTCTAGCTTTTTCAGTTTTTGTACATATGTGTTTGTTAGTATTTTCTAACATAGTACTATGTAATGTCAACATGTTTATGGATGCAATCTTTAATTGCTACATGTTGACTGTGCTTGAAAATTATATGACTACTTTCAATTTTTGCGCATATCTTATGGATTGCACTTATGGCAATACATATAGCTTTGTTCACAACTGTGAGGTCTACACCATCTGGTGATTACCTTCAAAGTGTTTTAAGTAACACAAGGTTGTACAAAGTACCATAAGAATAAGGTCTACGCTACTTAGTAGTGATTACCTCGAAGCAAAAATGAAAGCACACATATTATGGCATGAAAATTGCCATACGAGTGTCTATGCCACTTCGTGGTGACTACCTCTATGTGTTCTACAAAACAAAGATCTACGCCATTTTAGGTCGTTTAGGCTTTTCCTAGACCTTTAAATTTGATTCAAGCATTTTATTTTACACACAATTAATTTACATAAGTGTAAATTAATGCGCATGATATTTTCATGCAGGATATGGCTGACATATCCAAGAAGGATTTTGCTGAGCTTGCCATTGATGGCAGAAACTATTTAACCTGGGCCATGGATGTCAAGATCAACTTGGCGGCCAGGAATCTGATCAGCACTATAACCACACCTACTCAAGGTGCTCCTGCTATCGCAGATACGACAAAGTATGCTTCTTTGCACTTCATTCGACACCACCTTGATCCTGCTCTGAAAGAGGAGTACATGATGGAAGAAAGTCCTCTATCATTGTGGAACTCCTTAAAGGAGCGTTATGATCAACAAAGGTCGGTGATGTTGCCTGAAGCGCAAAGAGAATGGGCACTTATCCGTTTCCAGGATTTTAAGTCCGTTGTAGCATACAATTCTGCCGTGCATCAAATCAACTCAAAGTTGAGATTCTGCAATAGTGCAGTTTCCGATGCGGATCTCATTGAAAAGACACTTTCTACTTTCCATCCTAATATGAGGATTCTTGCTGAACAACATCGTCAGCAGAAATACAAGAAGCATTTTGAGTTGATATATGCACTTCTTCAGGCAGAAAAGCACAGTGAAATTCTCGATAAGAATAATATGTCCCGTCCAACGGGAACACTACCGCTGCCTGAAGCACATTTCAATTCTCAGAATACTCAGAAGTCTCGTGGTCCCAAAAGGAACCATAGGAAGTTTAAAGGAAAGTGGAGACGCAATGAGAATCAGAATAGTAATGGATTACAAAAGGGCAAGAATCATTTTAAGAAAAATGATAAGGGTAGCAGCTCTCAAGCTTGCTACAAATGTGGTTGTACTACTCATCATGCAAGGAAGTGTACAACTTCTAAGCATTTGGTGACGCTGTATCAGCAATCAATTGGCAAGAGCAAGAAGGCTCAAGGGAACCAGTACGAAGCTCACTTCACTGGTCCAATGATTGAAAGTTCTCAAGGCGTTCATCAGAACGAAGTTCATGACAACATGGAGAACCAAGATCAGGCTCAGCAAAAGGAAGGACCACCACTTACTGTTGAAGACATGGTGGATTTCACTTCTACTAATGACATATATGGAGATATGCTTTGATCTTCAAATAATGTCATAAGTATTGTGATATGTCCTTAGTTATATTGTGTGTTGTAAAATAATTATGTCCTCGGACATATGGTATTGTAATAATTATGTCCTTAAACATAATGTATTATAATATGTAGTAGACATACATAGTGTGTAATGTATGTGTTATTTCTATATGAGATTGAATAAATAATGAATTTTATTCTTTTACTCTATAGAAAACTTCGAGAAACAATCCAATGGAGGAGGAAATTTGTTTAGTGGACAGTGGTGCCTCTAACACAATTCTACGAGAAGTTAAATACTTCCGAAGTCTCAAAAAGAGTAAGGGAAGTGTTATGACAATTGGTGGTCATGACACAGTAATTGTTGGTTCTGGTCAAGCCACATTTACACTCCCGAATGGTACAAAACTTGAAATCCAAGAGGCTTTATTGTATCCGGATTCGACTCGTACCCTGTTGAGTTTTAAGGATATCCGCATGAATGGCTACCACATTGAAACTCATGAAGACAATGCGGTTGAAAGCCTACTCATAACTCAACAGAAGGGATCCGACAAGGAAACCCTTGAGAGACTGCCTGCTCTATCTTCTGGACTATATTACACATACATCAAGCCAGAGCAACATTTGGCATACAAAATAATTTTTCAGAATCTTGACAAGTTCAAGATATGGCATGATCGCCTGGGTCATCCTGGTGTGGGGATGATGAGAAAAATTATTGATGGTTCAACTAGACACAACATAACGGTTGCTAATTTCCCCAAATCCTCAGATTTCGTATGCAATGCATGTGCAACTGGGAAATTAATCACAAGACCTTCATATCTGAAGATCAAGAATGAACCACTTAATTTTCTTGAACGCATTCAAGGAGATATATGTGGTCCAATTCAACCGTTATCGGGACCATTTAGATATTTTATGGTGCTCATTGATGCATCAACAAGATGGTCCAATGTGTCTATTATCAACAAGGAACCATGCTTTTGCAAAGTTGATCGCTCAAATCATTAAACTGAGGGCAAATCATCCTGAACACAGGATAAAATCCATCAGAATGGATAATGCTGCTGAATTTAGTTCACGAGCATTCAATGATTACTGCCTAGCTTTGGGCATAACTGTGGAGCATTCTGTACCATATGTACACACACAAAATGGTCTTGTGGAATCACTTATCAAGAGGATCAAGTTGATAGCAAGACCACTCCTACAGAACTGTAATCTTCCAACATCTTGTTGGGGACATGCGGTATTGCATGCCGCAGAGTTGATACAAATTCGACCAACTGCATATCATACGGCCTCCCCGTTGCAGTTAGTACGTGGAAATCAACCAAGTATTTCCCATCTTCGAAGATTCGGTTGCGCTGTGTACGTACCGATATCACCACCTCAGCGTACATCGATGGGTCCACATAGAAAAATGGGGATCTATGTGGGGTACAATTCTCCGTCGATTATAAAGTACCTGGAACCTCTAACAGGGGATCTATTTACAGCCCGGTACACTGATTGTATCTTCGATGAGGACAATTTTCCGGCATTAGGGGGAGAAAAGAACCACAAAGAATGCCGGAAAATAGATTGGAATGTCAAAGGCATTTAGTCCTTAGATCCACGTACAAATGAATCTGAACTGGAAGTTCAGAAGATTATTAATTTGCAAAATATTGCAAATAATCTGCCAGATGCATTTACTGATTATAAAGGTGTCACTAAATCCCATGTTCCTGCTATGAATGTTCCAGAGAGAGTTGAGATATCTCATAAGACCACTCAACCGCCCAAGAGGGGGAGAAAACTGGACAAAAAGGACAATGCTTCTCAGAAGCGTCCGCGGGAAATGAGGATCCCTCAAATAGTAAATGCAAGTCAACCGCGAGTTGATATTCAACCTAGTGTTGAAAGACACCTGAAGGATTTTATGCATCCAGAACCCAGCACAACTGTGCACACAAATATTGGTGCTGGGACATCGGTACACCTTGACTCGATTGTTGTGGGAAATCACGATGAGTCAGAAGGTATTGATGAGATTTCCATCAACTATGTTGAATCAGGAGAATCATTCAATAGAAAGACTACAATTGTCGACATATTTTTCGCCTCAAAGATTGCAGATGACCTGGCATTGGATCATGAACCTAAGTCCATGGCAGAGTGTATGAAACGCTCAGACTGGTCCAACTGGAAGGTTGCAATAGAGGACGAATTGCGCTCGCTTGCCAAGAGAGGGGTATTTACTGCAGCAATACCTACTCCTCCTAATGTTTTTCCCGTGGGGGCAAAATGGGTTTTTGTTCGTAAAAGGAACGAAAACAATGAGGTGGTGAGATATAAAGCGAGGCTTGTAGCACAAGGGTTTACACAGAGACCCGACATCGATTATGATGAAACATATTCTCGTGTGATGAATGGAATCACGTACCGATACTTGATATCACTGGCAGTGCAAATGAATTTGTATATCCAATTGATGGATGTGGTGACTACATACTTATATGGGTCACTTAAGACGGATATCTATATGAAAGTTCCTGAGGGACTGAAGATTCCGGATCCAAAAGCTAATCGCAACATGTATTGCGTAAAGCTACTGAAGTCGTTATATGGCTTGAGACAGTCGGGCAGAATGTGGTATAACCGACTAAGTGAGTTCCTTCTGAAGAAGGGTTACTCAAACAACAATGATTGCCCATGTGTGTTTATCAAGAAATCCACTGATGGATTTTGCATAATTTCCGTGTATGTTGATGACTTGAACATCATTGGGACTACACGAGAAATACATGAGGCGTGTAATCATTTGAAGACGGAATTCGAGATGAAAGATTTGGGTAAAACCAAATTTTGTCTTGGTTTGCAACTTGAACATTTTTCTTCAGGAATACTTGTTCATCAGTCTGCTTATATCCAAAAGATATTGGAAAAGTTCAATATGGATAAAGCATACCCGTCAAAAACATCTATGGTCGTCAGATCTCTTGAAAGAGATAAAGACCCATTCAGACCTAAGGGTGATGATGAAGAGGTATTAGGACCTGAGTTTCCTTACCTCAGTGCTATTGGAGCACTAATGTATCTAGCGAACTGCACCAGGCCTGACATAGCATTTGTAGTTAATTTACTAGCTAGATACAGCGCATCACCAACAAAACGGCATTGGGTTGGTGTGAAGAATATTTTCAGATATCTTCAGGGCACCAAAGATCTTGGTTTATTCTATGAGAAAAATCAAGAGAGAACCATGGTGGGGTATAGCGATGCTGGATACTTGTCAGATCCCCATGATGCCAAATCGCAGACTGGTTTTGTCTTCTTACATGGAGGTACAGCCTTCTCTTGGAAGTCAACAAAGCAAACCTTAGTGGCAACGTCCACCAATCATTCTGAGATAATTGCTTTGTTCGAAGCAACACGAGAATGTGTATGGCTTCGCAGAATGATGAACTTTGTCCAAAGTTCAAGTGGGATTGGTTCTTTAAAATCACCCACCATTATCTATGAAGATAATGCTGCTTGTATTGCACAAATGCAAACAGGTTATATTAAGAGTAATATTACGAAGCATATTTCTCCTAAATTATTTTATCCCCATGATTAGCAAGAAAAGGGGGAGATAAGTATTTTGCAAACGAAGTCATGCGACAATCTCGCTGATCTGTTTACTAAGTCCTTACCAAGTTCTCTGTTTCATAAATATGTAACTGGAATTGGTATGCGACGACTTCGAGACTTGCAAAATTCAGGGGGAGAAATCTCCTAAGATATAATTGAAGGAAATATGCCCTAGAGGCAATAATAAAGTTATTATTTATTTCCTTATAATCATGATAAATGTTTATTATTCATGCTAGAATTGTATTTTCCGGAAACATAATACATGTGTGAATACATAGACAAACAGAGTGTCACTAGTATGCCTCTACTTGACTAGCTCGTTAATCAAAGATGGTTATGTTTCCTAACCATGAACAATGAGTTGTTATTTGATTAACGAGGTCACATCATTAGTAGAATGATCTGATTGACATGACCCATTCCATTAGCTTAGCACCTGATCGTTTAGTATGTTGCTATTGCTTTCTTCATGACTTATACATGTTCCTACGACTATGAGATTATGCAACTCCCGTTTACCAGAGGAACACTTTGGGTTCTACCAAACGTCACAACGTAAATGGATGATTATAAAGGAGTACTACAGGTGTCTCCAATGGTCGATGTTGGGTTGGCGTATTTCGAGATTAGGATTTGTCACTCCGATTGTCGGAGAGGTATCTCTGGGCCCTCTCGGTAATACACATCACATAAGCCTTGCAAGCATTACAACTAATATGTTAGTTGTGAGATGATGTATTACGGAACGAGTAAAGAGACTTGCCGTTAACGAGATTGAACTAGGTATTGGATACCGACGATCGAATCTCGGGCAAGTAACATACCGATGACAAAGGGAACAACGTATGTTGTTATGCGGTCTGACCGATAAAGATCTTCGTAGAATATGTAGGAGCCAATATGGGCATCCAGGTCCCGCTATTGGTTATTGACCAGAGACATGTCTCGGTCATGTCTACATTGTTATCGAACCCGTAGGGTCCGCACGCTTAAGGTTACGATGACAGTTATATTATGAGTTTATGCATTTTGATGTACCGAAGGTTGTTCGGAGTCCCGGATGTGATCACGGACATGACGAGGAGTCTCGAAATGGTCGAGACGTAAAGATTGATATATTGGAAGCCTATGTTTGGACATCGGAAGTGTTCCGGGTGAAATCGGGATTTTACCGGGTTACCGGGAGGTTACCGGAACCCCCCGGGAGCCATATGGGCCATCATGGGCCTTAGTGGAAAGGAGAAAGGGGCAGCCCAAGGTGGCTGCGCCTCTTTCCCCTCCCCTAGTCCTATTAGGACTAGGAGAAGGTGGCCGACCCCCCTCTCTCCCTTCCCCTCCGAGGAATCCTAGTTGGACTAGGATTGGGGGGAGGAATCCTACTCCCAGAGGGAGTAGGACTCTCCTGCGCCTCCCTCTTTGGCCGGCCAGCCTCCCCTCCTCTCCTCCTTTATATACGGAGGCAGGGGCACCTCTAAACACACAAGTTGACACAAGTTGATCCACGTGATCGATTCCTTAGCCGTGTGCGGTGCCCCCTGCCACCATATTCCTCGATAATACTGTAGCGGAGTTTAGGCGAAGCCCTGCTGCTGTAGTTCATCAAGATCGTCACCACGCCGTTGCGCTGACGAAACTCTTCCCCGACACTTTGCTGGATCGGAGTCCGGGGATCGTCATCGAGCTGAACGTGTGCTCGAACTCGGAGGTGCCGTAGTTTCGGTGCTTGATCGGTTGGATCGTGAAGACGTACGACTACTTCCTCTACGTCGTGTCATTGCTTCCGCAGTCGGTCTGCGTTGGGTACGTAGACAACACTCTCCTCTCGTTGCTATGCATCACATGATCCTGTGTGCGCGTAGGAAATTTTTTGAAATTACTACGAAACCCAACAGTGGTATCAGAGCCTAGGTTAATGATGTTGATGTTATATGCACGAGTAGAACACAAGTGAGTTGTGGACGATACAAGTCATACTGCCTACCAGCATGTCATATTTTGGTTCAGCGGTATTGTTGGACGAGACGACCCGGACCAACCTTACGCGTACGCTTACGCGAGATCGGTTCCCTCGACGTGCTTTGCACAGAGATGGCTTGCGGGCGACTGCCTCTCCAACTTTAGTTGAACCAAGTATGGCTACGCCCGGTCCTTGCGAAGGTTAAAACGGAGTCTATTTGACAAACTATCGTTGTGGTTTTGATGCGTAGGTGAGATTGGTTCTTACTTAAGCCCGTAGCAGCCACGTAAAACATGCAACAACAAAGTAGAGGACGTCTAACTTGTTTTTGCAGGGCATGTTGTGATGTGATATGGTCAAGGCATGATGCTGAATTTTATTGTATGAGATGATCATGTTTTGTAACCAAGTTATCGGCAACTGGCAGGAGCCATATGGTTGTCGCTTTATTGTATGCAATGCAATCGCGATGTAATGCTTTACTTTATTACTAAACGGTAGTGATAGTCGTGGAAGCATAAGATTGGCAAGACGACAACGATGCTACGATGGAGATCAAGGTGTCGCGCCGGTGACGATGGTGATCATGACGGTGCTTCGGAGATGGAGATCACAAGCACAATGATGGCCATATCATATCACTTATATTGATTGCATGTGATGTTTATCTTTTTATGCATCTTATCTTGCTTTGATTGACGGTAGCATTATAAGATGATCTCTCACTAAATTATCAAGAAGTGTTCTCCCTGAGTATGCACCGTTGCAAAAGTTCTTCGTGCTGAGACACCACGTGATGATCGGGTGTGATAGGCTCTACGTTCAAATACAACGGGTGCAAAATAGTTGCGCACGCAGAATACTCAGGTTAAACTTGACGAGCCTAGCATATGCAGATATGGCCTCGGAACACGGAGACCGAAAGGTCGAGCGTGAATCATATAGTAGATATGATCAACATAATGATGTTCACCGATGAAACTACTCCATCTCACGTGATGATCGGACATGGTTTAGTTGATTTGGATCACGTGATCACTTAGAGGATTAGAGGGATGTCTATCTAAGTGGGAGTTCTTTAATAATATGATTAATTGAACTTAAAATTTATCATGAACTTAGTCCCTGATAGTATCTTGCTTGTTTATGTTGATTTAGATAGATGGCTCGTGCTGTTGTTCCGTTAAATTTTAATGCGTTCCTTGAGAAAGCAAAGTTGAAAGATGATGGTAGCAATTACACGGACTGGGTCCGTAACTTGAGGATTATCCTCATTGCTGCACAGAAGAATTACGTCCTGGAAGCACCGCTGGGTGCCAGGCCTGCTGCTGGAGCAACGCCAGATGTTATGAACGTCTGGCAGAGCAAAGCTGATGACTACTCGATAGTTCAGTGTGCCATGCTTTACGGCTTAGAATCGGGACTTCAACGACGTTTTGAACGTCATGGAGCATATGAGATGTTCCAGGAGTTGAAGTTAATATTTCAAGCAAATGCCCGGATTGAGAGATATGAAGTCTCCAATAAGTTCTATAGCTGCAAGATGGAAGAGAACAGTTCTGTCAGTGAGCATATACTCAAAATGTCTGGGTATAATAATCACTTGATTCAATTGGGAGTTAATCTTCCAGATGATTGCGTCATTGACAGAATTCTCCAATCACTGCCACCAAGCTACAAGAGCTTCGTGATGAACTATAATATGCAAGGGATGAACAAGACTATTCCCGAGCTCTTCGCAATGCTAAAAGCTGCGGAGGTAGAAATCAAGAAGGAGCATCAAGTATTGATGGTTAACAAGACCACTAGTTTCAAGAAAAAGGGCAAAGGGAAGAAAAAGGGGAACTTCAAAAAGAACGGCAAGCAAGTTGCTGCTCAAGAGAAGAAACCCAAGTCTAGACCTAAGCCTGAAACTGAGTGCTTCTACTGCAAGCAGACTGGTCACTGGAAGCGGAACTGCCCCAAGTATTTGGCGGATAAGAAGGATGGCAAGGTGAACAAAGGTATATGTGATATACATGTTATTGATGTGTACCTTACCAATGCTCGCAGTAGCACCTGGGTATTTGATACTGGTTCTGTTGCTAATATTTGCAACTCGAAACAGGGACTACAGAATAAGCGGGCACTGGCAAAGGACGAGGTGACGATGCGCGTGGGAAACGGTTCCAAAGTCGATGTGATCGCGGTCGGCACGCTACCTCTACATCTACCTTCCGGATTAATATTAGACCTAAATAATTGTTATTTGGTGCCAGCGTTGAGCATGAACATTATATCTGGATCTTGTTTAATGCGAGACGGTTATTCATTTAAATCAGAGAATAATGGTTGTTCTATTTATATGAGTAATATCTTTTATGGTCATGCACCCTTGAAGAGTGGTCTATTCTTACTAAATCTCGATAGTAGTAATACACATATTCATAATGTTGAAACCAAAAGATACAGAGTTGATAATGAAAGTGCAACTTATTTGTGGCACTGTCGTTTAGGTCATATCGGTGTAAAACGCATGAAGAAACTCCATACTAATGGACTTTTGGAACCACTTGATTATGAATCACTTGGTACTTGCGAACCGTGCCTCATGGGCAAGATGACTAAAACACCGTTCTCCGATACTATGGAGAGAGCAACAGATTTGTTGGAAATCATACATACCGATGTATGTGGTCCGATGAATATTGAGGCTCGTGGCGGATATCGTTATTTTCTCACCTTCACAGATGATTTAAGCAGATATGGATATATCTACTTAATGAAGCATAAGTCTGAAACATTTGAAAAGTTCAAAGAATTTCAGAGTGAAGTTGAAAATCATCGTAACAAGAAAATAAAGTTTCTACGATCTGATCGTGGAGGAGAATATTTGAGTTACGAGTTTGGTGTACATTTGAAAAACTGTGAAATAGTTTCGCAACTCACGCCCTCCGGAACACCACAGCGTAATGGTGTGTCCGAACGTCGTAATCGTACTTTACTAGATATGGTGCGATCTATGATGTCTCTTACAGATTTACCGCTATCATTTTGGGGATATGCTTTAGAGACGGCCGCATTCACGTTAAATAGGGCACCATCAAAATCCGTTGAGACGACGCCTTATGAACTATGGTTTGGCAAGAAACCAAAGTTGTCGTTTCTTAAAGTTTGGGGCTGCGATGCTTATGTGAAAAAGCTTCAACCTGATAAGCTCGAACCCAAATCGGAGAAATGTGTATTCATAGGATACCCAAAGGAAACTGTTGGGTACACCTTCTATCACAGATCCGAAGGCAAAACATTTGTTGCTAAGAATGGATCATTTCTAGAGAAGGAGTTTCTCTCGAAAGAAGTGAGTGGGAGGAAAGTAGAACTTGACGAGGTAACTGTACCTGCTCCCTTACTGGAAAGTAGTTCATCACAGAAAACTGTTTCAGTGACACCTACACCAGTTAGTGAGGAAGCCAATGATAATGATCATGAAACTTCAGATCAAGATACTACTGAACTTCGTAGATCAACCAGAGTAAGATCCGCACCAGAGTGGTACGGTAATTCTGTTCTGGAGGTCATGCTACTAGATCATGATGAACCTACGAACTATGAAGAAGCGATGGTGAGCCCAGATTCCGCAAAGTGGCTAGAAGCCATGAAATCTGAGATGGGATCCATGTATGAGAACAAAGTATGGACTTTGGTTGACTTGCCCGATGATCGGCAAGCGATTGAGAATAAATGGATCTTTAAGAAGAAGACTGACGCTGATGGTAATGTTACTGTCTACAAAGCTCGACTTGTCGCAAAAGGTTTTCGCCAAGTTCAAGGAATTGACTACGATGAGACCTTCTCACCCGTAGCGATGCTTAAGTCCGTCCGAATCATGTTAGCAATTGCCGCATTTTATGATTATGAAATTTGGCAAATGGATGTCAAAACTGCATTCCTGAATGGATTCCTGGAAGAAGAGTTGTATATGATGCAACCATAAGGTTTTGTCGATCCAAAGGGAGCTAACAAAGTGTGCAAGCTCCAGCGATCCATTTATGGACTGGTGCAAGCCTCTCGGAGTTGGAATAAACGTTTTGATAGTGTGATCAAAGCATTTGGTTTTATACAGACTTTTGGAGAAGCCTGTATTTACAAGAAAGTGAGTGGGAGCTCTGTAGCATTTCTGATATTATATGTGGATGACATATTACTGATTGGAAATGATATAGAATTTCTGGATAGCATAAAGGGATACTTGAATAAAAGTTTTTCAATGAAAGACCTCGGTGAAGCTGCTTACATATTAGGCATTAAGATCTATAGAGACAGATCAAGACGCTTAATTGGACTTTCACAAAGCACATACCTTGACAAAATTTTGAAGAAATTCAAAATGGATCAAGCAAAGAAAGGGTTCTTGCCTGTGTTACAAAGTGTGAAATTGAGTAAGACTCAATGCCCGACCACTGCAGAAGATAGAGAGAATATGAAAGATGTTCCCTATGCATCAGCCATAGGCTCTATCATGTATGCAACGCTGTGTACCAGACCTGATGTGTGCCTTGCTATAAGTTTAGCAGGGAGGTACCAAAGTAATCCAGGAATGGATCACTGGACAGCGGTCAAGAACATCCTGAAATACCTGAAAAGGACTAAGGATATGTTTCTCGTATATGGAAGTGACAAAGAGCTCATCGTAAAAGGTTACGTTGATGCAAGCTTTGACACTGATCCGGACGATTCTAAATCGCAAACCGGATACGTGTTTACATTAAACGGTGGAGCTGTCAGTTGGTGCAGTTCTAAACAAAGCGTCGTAGCGGGATCTACATGTGAAGCGGAATACATAGCTGCTTCGGAAGCAGCAAATGAAGGAGTCTGGATGAAGGAGTTCATATCCGATCTAGGTGTCATACCTAGTGCATCGGGTCCAATGAAAATCTTTTGTGACAATACTGGTGCAATTGCCTTGGCAAAGGAATCCAGATTTCACAAAAGGACCAAACACATCAAGAGACGCTTCAACTCCATCCAGGATCTAGTCCAGGTGGGAGACATAGAGATTTGCAAGATACATACGGATCTGAATATTGCAGACCCGTTGACTAAGCCTCTTCCACGAGCAAAACATGATCAGCACCAAAGCTCCATGGGTGTTAGATTCATTACAGTGTAATCTAGATTATTGACTCTAGTGCAAGTGGGAGAAATCTCTGTTTACTAAGTCCTTACCAAGTTCTCTGTTTCATAAATATGTAACTGGAATTGGTATGCGACGACTTCGAGACTTGCAAAATTCAGGGGGAGAAATCTCCTAAGATATAATTGAAGGAAATATGCCCTAGAGGCAATAATAAAGTTATTATTTATTTCCTTATAATCATGATAAATGTTTATTATTCATGCTAGAATTGTATTTTCCGGAAACATAATACATGTGTGAATACATAGACAAACAGAGTGTCACTAGTATGCCTCTACTTGACTAGCTCGTTAATCAAAGATGGTTATGTTTCCTAACCATGAACAATGAGTTGTTATTTGATTAACGAGGTCACATCATTAGTAGAATGATCTGATTGACATGACCCATTCCATTAGCTTAGCACCTGATCGTTTAGTATGTTGCTATTGCTTTCTTCATGACTTATACATGTTCCTACGACTATGAGATTATGCAACTCCCGTTTACCAGAGGAACACTTTGGGTTCTACCAAACGTCACAACGTAAATGGATGATTATAAAGGAGTACTACAGGTGTCTCCAATGGTCGATGTTGGGTTGGCGTATTTCGAGATTAGGATTTGTCACTCCGATTGTCGGAGAGGTATCTCTGGGCCCTCTCGGTAATACACATCACATAAGCCTTGCAAGCATTACAACTAATATGTTAGTTGTGAGATGATGTATTACGGAACGAGTAAAGAGACTTGCCGTTAACGAGATTGAACTAGGTATTGGATACCGACGATCGAATCTCGGGCAAGTAACATACCGATGACAAAGGGAACAACGTATGTTGTTATGCGGTCTGACCGATAAAGATCTTCGTAGAATATGTAGGAGCCAATATGGGCATCCAGGTCCCGCTATTGGTTATTGACCAGAGACATGTCTCGGTCATGTCTACATTGTTCTCGAACCCGTAGGGTCCGCACGCTTAAGGTTACGATTACAGTTATATTATGAGTTTATGCATTTTGATGTACCTAAGGTTGTTCGGAGTCCCGGATGTGATCACGGACATGACGAGGAGTCTCGAAATGGTCGAGACGTAAAGATTGATATATTGGAAGCCTATGTTTGGACATCGGAAGTGTTCCGGGTGAAATCGGGATTTTACCGGGTTACCGGGAGGTTACCGGAACCCCCCGGGAGCCATATGGGCCATCATGGGCCTTAGTGGAAAGGAGAAAGGGGCAGCCCAAGGTGGCTGCGCCTCTTTCCCCTCCCCTAGTCCTATTAGGACTAGGAGAAGGTGGCCGGCCCCCCTCTCTCCCTTCCCCTCCGAGGAATCCTAGTTGGACTAGGATTGGGGGGAGGAATCCTACTCCCAGAGGGAGTAGGACTCTCCTGCGCCTCCCTCTTTGGCCGGCCAGCCTCCCCCCCTCTCCTCCTTTATATACGGAGGCAGGGGCACCTCTAAACACACAAGTTGACACAAGTTGATCCACGTGATCGATTCCTTAGCCGTGTGCGGTGCCCCCTGCCACCATATTCCTCGATAATACTGTAGCGGAGTTTAGGCGAAGCCCTGCTGCTGTAGTTCATCAAGATCGTCACCACGCCGTCGTGCTGACGAAACTCTTCCCCGACACTTTGCTGGATCGGAGTCCGGGGATCGTCATCGAGCTGAACGTGTGCTCGAACTCGGAGGTGCCGTAGTTTCGGTGCTTGATCGGTTGGATCGTGAAGACGTACGACTACTTCCTCTACGTCGTGTCATTGCTTCCGCAGTCGGTCTGCGCTGGGTACGTAGACAACACTCTCCTCTCGTTGCTATGCATCACATGATCCTGTGTGCGCGTAGGAAAATTTTTGAAATTACTACGAAACCCAACACGACCCGCATCTCCATAACACTCGACCCAAAATAGGAAGAAGCGCTCATCCAGTTCCTCCGTGAGAACTGGGACATTTTTGCATGGAAGCCCGCTGACATGCCAGGTGTTCCCAGGGGACTGGCTGAGCATCGCCTAAGAGTCGACTCGTCTGCAAAACCAGTCAAAGAGCATCTTCGGCGGTCCGCCGTCCAGAAGAGAAAGGCCATCGGTGAAGAAGTGGCTCGACTGTTGGCGGCAGGATTTATCCGAGAGATATACCACTCCGAGTGGCTCGCTAATGTCGTCATGGTTCCTAAGAAGGACAAGTCGCTCCGAATGTGCATTGATTTCAAGCACATCAACCGGGCCTGCCCGAAAGATCACTTTCCTCTCCCTCGCATAGATCAAATTGTTGACTCGACCGCGGGATGCGAGAGGTTGTCTTTTTTAGATGCTTACTCCGGGTACCACCAGATCCGTCTGTACGGGCCCGATGAGGTAAAAACAGCTTTCATCACTCCATTCGGGTGCTTCTGCTATATCACCATGCCATTCGGCCTCAAGAATGCCGGAGCCACTTTTATGCGAATGATTCAGAAGTGTCTACTCACCCAAATCAGTCGGAATGTGGAAGCTTATATGGATGATATGAAGGAAATATGCCCTAGAGGCAATAATAAAGTTATTATTTATTTCCTTATAATCATGATAAATGTTTATTATTCATGCTAGAATTGTATTTTCCGGAAACATAATACATGTGTGAATACATAGACAAACAGAGTGTCACTAGTATGCCTCTACTTGACTAGCTCGTTAATCAAAGATGGTTATGTTTCCTAACCATGAACAATGAGTTGTTATTTGATTAACGAGGTCACATCATTAGTAGAATGATCTGATTGACATGACCCATTCCATTAGCTTAGCACCTGATCGTTTAGTATGTTGCTATTGCTTTCTTCATGACTTATACATGTTCCTACGACTATGAGATTATGCAACTCCCGTTTACCGGAGGAACACTTTGGGTACTACCAAACGTCACAACGTAAATGGGTGATTATAAAGGAGTACTGCAGGTGTCTCCAATGGTCGATGTTGGGTTGGCGTATTTCGAGATTAGGATTTGTCACTCCGATTGTCGGAGAGGTATCTCTGGGCCCTCTCGGTAATACACATCACATAAGCCTTGCAAGCATTACAACTAATATGTTAGTTGTGAGATGATGTATTACGGAACGAGTAAAGAGACTTGCCGTTGACGAGATTGAACTAGGTATTGGATACCGACGATCGAATCTCGGGCAAGTAACATACCGATGACAAAGGGAACAACGTATGTTGTTATGCGGTCTGACCGATAAAGATCTTCGTAGAATATGTAGGAGCCAATATGGGCATCCAGGTCCCGCTATTGGTTATTGACCAGAGACATGTCTCGGTCATGTCTACATTGTTCTCGAACCCGTAGGGTCCGCACGCTTAAGGTTACGATGACAGTTATATTATGAGTTTATGCATTTTGATGTACCGAAGGTTGTTCGGAGTCCCGGATGTGATCACGGACATGACGAGGAGTCTCGAAATGGTCGAGACGTAAAGATTGATATATTGGAAGCCTATGTTTGGACATCGGAAGTGTTCCGGGTGAAATCGGGATTTTACCGGGTTACCGGGAGGTTACCGGAACCCCCCGGGAGCCATATGGGCCATCATGGGCCTTAGTGGAAAGGAGAAAGGGGCAGCCCAAGGTGGCTGCGCTTCTTTCCCCTCCCCTAGTCCTATTAGGACTAGGAGAAGGTGGCCGGCCCCCCTCTCTCCCTTCCCCTCCGAGGAATCCTAGTTGGACTAGGATTGGGGGGAGGAATCCTACTCCCAGAGGGAGTAGGACTCTCCTGCGCCTCCCTCTTTGGCCGGCCAGCCTCCCCTCCTCTCCTCCTTTATATACGGAGGCAGGGGCACCTCTAAACACACAAGTTGACACAAGTTGATCCACGTGATCGATTCCTTAGCCGTGTGCGGTGCCCCCTGCCACCATATTCCTCGATAATACTGTAGCGGAGTTTAGGCGAAGCCCTGCTGCTGTAGTTCATCAAGATCGTCACCACGCCGTTGCGCTGACGAAACTCTTCCCCGACACTTTGCTGGATCGGAGTCCGGGGATCGTCATCGAGCTGAACGTGTGCTCGAACTCGGAGGTGCCGTAGTTCCGGTGCTTGATCGGTTGGATCGTGAAGACGTACGACTACTTCCTCTACGTCGTGTCATTGCTTCCGCAGTCGGTCTACGTTGGGTACGTAGACAACACTCTCCTCTCGTTGCTATGCATCACATGATCCTGTGTGCGCGTAGGAAATTTTTTGAAATTACTACGAAACCCAACAATAATCTGATAAGATCATAAGATCATTAATATTGCACTCTTTTCCTTTATGAGTTTTTCCAAATGGTTTCTCATGTAAGGTTTTTAATGAGGCAATATCAATGCAAGCATGGACGATATATGTCGTTTTCTCCTTATTTTCCCACTGGGTTTTAGAAGGAGTTTTTCATGGCATATTGTATATTTCTTCTCAATTTTTCCCGCAGGATTTTTGGAGGAGATGATTCCAAAGGATGATCAGTCACAAGGACAAGCAAGGATTAGGGGGAGTGTTAGGATTTAATTATTAGAGATAATCCTTGTTGTAAATAACTGCATGCACGGGATCCTCTTGAGGCAACCGCCGCCTCGCTCGTGCGGGAACCTCTTCAGGCAACCGTCGCATCCGCTCCTCGCATCCCCTCGAACAGTCGCATCTTCTTATAAGCGTCGGTTCCCCTTGTATAAATGTGTGATCATCAATGGAATAAGATACTTCGATCAAATCATTCTTTTACAGAAAGAAAAGGCTGGAAAAAGCATTGTCCACTAGTTCTGTAACGTGGAGTCGTGGATGGTTGGGCTGAATTGACTAGGCTTTAATAAAAAGATGAGAAAGTTAATAAAATACGGTTAATTCGGGAGCTTCGGTTAATAGCGTCCAATGACCGAAAGTACCGAAGTAATATCGGTTTCTTACGATCGCTAACCGGACGAACGACCGAACCTTCGGTCCTCGGTTTTTTCAGCTTCGGTCTCGGTTTTTTGGGCTCCGGTTTTCGGTTCTCGGTTTATATGCCCACCCCTAGCTTATAACACTCCCCCTCAATCGGAACCGACGTGAACGAGGTTTAGATTGGACTGAAATCTACGGAGGGTGAGATGATTAGCGGGTTTAGTGAACATGTCAGCTAGTTGATCACCAGACGCGATGAACCGAACATCAAGAGCGCCCATGGCCACCTTCTCGCGAACAAAGTGGAAGTCAATCTCAATATGCTTGGTACGTGCATGGAAGACAGGATTCGCCGATAAATACGTAGCGCCGAGGTTGTCACACCATAAAACTGGGGGTGTCGATAGATGCACTCCAAGCTCCCGCAGCACATACTGTATCCAAGTAGCCTCGGCAGTGCCATTAGCCAAGGCTTTGTATTCAGCTTCGGTACTCGAACGAGAGACAGTGGGTTTCTTACGAGATCTCCACGAGACAAGGTTGGGACCAAAGAAGATGGCGAAACCGCCAGTGGAGCGCCGATCATCTGAACAGCCAGCCCAATCAGCATCAGTGTAGATGTTGAGAGCACACGAAGGAGAACGTGCAAACTGCAGTCCCGTGGAGACAGTACCCTTGACATACCGAAGGATACGCTTGACAGCTTCATAATGAACAGTGGTCGGCTGAGACAGAAACTGGCAAACTTTGTTGACAGCAAAAGAGAGATCTGGCCGCGTCAATGTGAGATACTGCAAACCCCCAACCAAACTGCGGTATTTAAAGGCATCTTCAGCAGAAAGCACAATACCAGCAGTACGAGAGAGTTTATCCGTGGATGCCATGAGGGTGGGAACTGAACGACAACTCTCCATGTTAGCACGATGCAGAAGATCGAGAGCATACTTATGCTGAGTAAGAAGCAGGCCAGACGAACGATATGTAGCCTCAATACCGAGAAAATACTCCAAACGCCCAAGATCCTTGATAGGAAAGGTGCCGGCGAGAGTCTGAACGAGGCGATCAACAGCAGCAGCCGAAGAACCAGCTATAACAATGTCGTCAACATACACCAACATGAATACCTGAACACCTTGATGATCGAAGATGAACAGAGAGGTATCTGCCTTGCTGGAAACAAAACCAAGCTGATGAAGTTTATCACTCAGACGGGCATACCAGGCGCGAGGAGACTGCTTCAGACCATACAAAGCACGCTGAAGTTTGCAAACATGTCGTGGATAACGAGGATCCTCAAAGCCAGGAGGCTGCTGCATATACACATCCTCAGACAAGAAACCATGGAGAAACGCATTACTGACATCAATCTGGCGAAGACACCATCCATGCGACACGGCGAGGGAGAGCACAAGACGAACAGTGACAGGTTTGACCACTGGACTGAAGGTGTCATGATAATCGATGCCATGCTCCTGAGTGAAACCACGGGCAATGAGACTGGCTTTGTATTTATCAACAGAGCCATCGGGGCGAAACTTCGTCTTGAATATCCATTTACTGCCAACAATGTTAGTACCGAGGGGCCGAGGGACAAGTACCCATGTTTGAGTCCGCTGAAGGGCGTCGAACTCTTCCTCCATTGCGGTCCTCCATGCTGGTTCCGAAAGAGCAACCCGATGCGTCGCCGGAACAGCAAGAAATGCTCCGCGGCGATACGGATCATAACGGACCGTACCGTCCGTCCATATCTTCGGACGGAACACATTGTTGCGCTACCGTGTCGTCATAGGTTGAGGCGCTGTCGGAGAAGCAGGCGGCACTGAGGATGTCGCAGATGAGGAGACATCAGCAGAGGGCGGCGGCGAAAGAACCTCCCCCTGGTCGCGCACAGGGGAGCTGGCCAGTGGAGAGGACGATCCAGCATCAGCGTCGGGCCCAGTATCGGCGTTGGGCGACTGCGGCCCGTCAGGTGGGCCGGACAGGGAGCAAGGCGAGGACGAGGCAGTGGCCAGGCGTGGGCTGGCGGGCCGGTGCGAAGCGCTGGGCGCCTCAGAAGGTGGGGCATGCACATGCACGTCAAGTGATCCTGCGCCTGGTACGTCGATCGCCTGGGCTGGTACCTGAACAGAAACAACAGAAGAAACACCAGTAGCATCAACGGGTAACAAGGACATGTCATAATTACGCGCATGGTCATTCTGAACAACTGGTTCTTTCGGAGGAAACTGGGAGGAGCTGAGACACGTCGACCACCGCACCTGGAGTGGCAAACGGAAAAACATTCTCGTCGAAAGCAACATCGCGAGATATGTAGATGCGACCGGTACTGTGATCGAGGCATTTGTAGCCTTTGTGCATAGGACTATATCCAAGAAACACGCACATTTTGGAGCGAAACTCTAACTTACGGGAGTTATATTTTCGGAGGCTAGGCCAGCAAGCGCATCCAAACGTACGAAGGAAGGAGTACTCAGGGGCTATGTTGAGGAGGCGAAAGAGAGGAGTGGCATGATTTATGACTGGAGTAGGCATTCTATTGATAAGATAACATGCGGTGAGGAACGCTTCATCCCAGAACCGGAGTGGAAGAGAGGAATGCGCAAGGAGAGCTAGCCCAGTCTCGACAAGATGTCGGTGCTTCCGTTCAGCAATACCGTTTTGTTGAGATGTATGAGGACATGACACACGGTGGGAAATATCGGTGCGCTGGAAATAGGCATGGAGACGGTGATACTCACCGCCCCAATCAGACTGCACGGCGCGAATAGTGGTGTTTAAGAGGCGCTCAACGTGCTTCTGAAACACATAAAAAACATTCTCAACATCGGATTTATGCTTAAGCAAGTATATCCAACAATAGCGACTATAGTCATCAATGAAACTAACGTAGTATTTAAAACCCCCAGAAGAAGGCAACGCTGGACCCCAAACATCTGTATGAACAAGCTCAAGAGGTGCAGTAGACACACGAATGGAATAACCATAAGGTAATTGATGACTCTTAGCACGTTGACAAGCATCACAAATAGAAGACTCAATGTTTGGAGTACACGAGAGATTATTGGACTTGATAGTTGTTTGAACTACTTTATTTGACGGATGACCAAGACGCTGGTGCCAGTGGTGCGATGAAAGCTTGACACCAGAAGACGCATGCTTCTCATGATGGGAGGCTCGACCGATCGGAAGAGGATAAAGGCCTCCACGACTCCTACCGCAAAGGAGGATTTTCTTCGTTACCTTGTCCTTAACAAGAAAGAAATATTTGTGACATTCGAGGAAGATGTCATTGTCAGAAACAAGGCGATAAACGGAGAGTAAATTTTTGGCTAACGAAGGGACATGGAGGATATTGTTCAAAACTAGGGAAGAACTAGCTAAACGAGATTGACCAACGTGCGTAATAGACATACCTGAGCCGTTTGCGGCTTGAACCTGGTCCTTCCCGTGGTAGCGTTCATGGATGCCTAGTCGCTCCATGTCATTAGTGAGATGATCGGTTGCCCCTGTGTCGAAGAACCACGGCTGTGACTGGGGCACCCGCTCGTTGTGGCCGTGGGTGGAGGTGGCAGCATTGCCGGAGCGCTGTCCGTCGGCCTGAAAGGCGTCGTTGTAGCGATTCTTGCAGGAGAGGGCCTCATGACCCCATGCCTTGCAGACCTGACAGCGTGGGCGCCAGCGACGGTTGCCACCGCCTTGACCGCCACCGCCGCCGCCTTGTCCGCCGGTACCGCCGCCGCCGTTGCGGTTTGTGTTACGGTTGCCCTGCTGGCCACCGTTGTAGGAGCCTCCACCGCCATAGTGGCCACCGCCGTGTTGGCCACCGCTGCCATGCGATGGGCCACCACCAGAGCGCCCGGTGATGTTGAAGGGGCGGCCGCCACCGCGGCTGCTATCACCCTGCCGAGCCGCGGCGTTCGCCGAGGAGGAGTATCCGCCGGCCTGACCGTTCTACACCTGGATCGCCTCACAAGACAGCAGCATGGGGTAAAATTCAGAGAGAGACAGGGAGGCGTTGGCGGCACCAAGGACGGCGAGAGCCTGCTGAAGTGCCTCGAACTGGGATCCGAGGCCAACGACGATGTAGTCGATCAGTTCATCGTCGGGGACGGGGGAGCCCGCCATTGCCATGGCGTCGGCAAACCCCTTCATCTTGCTGTAGTAGTCGGCGGCGGACATGTCGTTCTTCTTTAACGTCGTCAGCTGGCGACGAATCTGACGGATCCCGGCCCGATTTTGGGCGGAAAACAGGTCGGCGACGCAGCTCCACACCGAAGCCGACGTGGTGCGCCCGACCATCTGCGCGAGGATGTCCTCGCTCATCGATCCGACAAGAATCGAGAGGACACGCTGATCGGCGTACCACCAGCGCGCATACTCCGGGTTGGCCGCCGTGGTGGCGGTATCCCCGTTTCCCGTGGTGATGGTGGCGAGAGGGCAGGCGCAAGACCTGTCCAGGAAGCCATACCACCCTTGGCCGGCAATGGCGGGCACGACCTGGGTTTTCCACAGGAGATAGTTGGAGCGATCTAAACGGACGGTAATGGTGTTGTTGAAAGAGGTAGGTAGGGTGGTGGGGATGGAGGTGGCAACGCCGGCGGCTAAGGAAGCGGAAGAGGAGGAGGTGAGCGCGCCGGCGGTGGTGTCAGAGAGCTGCAGCATGGGCGTTGTCATCGCGCGCGGCCTCGGGAGATTGGATCGGAACGATCGCTCTGTTACCAAGTTAAAACTAATAGATCGATTTTGTTTGCCGTACTTTGCCCATCGTGGGGCTTTCTCATTATATAGACAACAACACATACATGTTTGGAGTACACGACAAGGCTAAGGATCACAACCGATCCTTGCCATAGTTAGGATATGCACAATCCCTAAACAATAGCTACAGCTAACCAACGCTACGCTTAACAGGACGGGGAATATATGGCAAGTAACGGCCAGTAGACAGACAGCAGTGGCACTTGGGGTGGTGACGGAGTTGAATGAGCAGTCATGAAGCCTGCAAACGTGCACATGCACATGCTTGACTTGGATGGTGCTAGCATGGCCATTGACAGCACTAGGGGTCGCGCCACAAATGTGCACACGCACATGCTACCTTGGCCTTGGATGGTGGTGTCCTGGCCATTGACACCAGGTGCAGTGCAGACACTCGGGTCGCGCCACAGCCAATGTCCTTTGGGGTGCAACTCAGCTCCGTGCCAGCGCCCCCGCCGGGCCGATAGCTGGACGCTGGTGGCGGTTCAAGGGGGCGAGTGGGAGGTGGATGAGACGGGTCACCCGGTGGTAGGATGGGTGCCGTTCCATCCTGTACTATATAGAGGATTTGTGACCTCTTGACTATAACTCTATAAAAATATAATAAACTCTCTTTTACCGCACAAAAAAAAAAACACGACGGTAGGCGTGCATGCTACCATGCTACCATGGCAATGGCATGGGACGATGCCGGCGAGGAGGAAATCATGGCTCCATATTCATGTGACACATGCAGTCAGCGCATGCATGTGTCATTCACGACCTCCGATCTGGGAACTGGCTGTATGCGTGCACGTTTTTGTTGCATGAACCGAACCCGATGCAGGGCACAAAGTGCAACTGCTAATTACTACTCCCTCTGTAAACTAATATAAAAGCGTTTAGATTATTAAAGTAATGATCTAAACACTCTTATATTAGTTTACGAAGGTAGTACTATACTGCTAGTTATAAGTAATGTGGTTGCTTGATTTAGTATACCTCCAAATCCTTGATCGTATCAGCGTGTGATCCCCGTCCGTTTCTTGATATTTAATTATACTTCATCTATATCTATACCAATATAAAAAGACCTAAATGGGCAGATTCAAACCATCTCAACCGTCAAATCATGTTATCTAGCGGTTTAAATCGCTCTAATGTTGAGCACCAAACACATTTAACGCTCTAATTATCCACCATTGCCATTGGTTATAAACATGTTTTGACTCAACGCTATACTTAAAATCTGCCATGTAATTAATATCATACCATTCCCGCGAAAAAGTAATTGATATCTTACCAAATACCAACGTGCAACAGATATATCTTATCTAATATAACGATAACTAATATCCTACCTAATATAAACATGCATTGCACGTACATTATTATTAGTTCACACAAATAATTAGCCGGTACGGTGTGGATGGACAAGATATATGCGACGACCGACCGATCGCAGACGTACGACTAAAGAGCTAGTACAAGTAGGCACCGGTGAACGGCCATTGCCATAGAAGCACGTTGGCGCGCCTTTCCCAGATCGGAGGTCATAATGCAATGGAGCAAAATTCATGTGCATTTGAAAGATGCACCTGTGATATGAAACATAGAATCGCATAACATTGTCTTCAAAATATTCCTCCGTATAGGGCTGCTCTTTTTTATTGGATTAGGGCATCTCCAAAGGCATCACGCAAATTTTCTCTTGCATCTGTCCGCTGGCAGGTTGGACCAGTTCACGGACTCGAAAGCAGGAGGACAACATCCAACTGTAGCTGCATACACCCGACCTTCCTTATTTTTTTTAAGTCCGCGTGATCAAATAACCCCATACAAAGGGTATATACGTTCAAATAGCCCCATGCAGCAGTACTAGTTCAAATTTTAAAATTTTTAATTATTACATCCCATCATTATTGCTTTTCCCTTTAACCACCCACTGTTGCTCAATCAGATCTTCCTTCGGCTGCTCATGAGTTGGTCGGTGCCGAATTTGTTGATGCATTTGAATAAACTCTTCAAGTGTGGTCAGATTCTGGTCTGGAAGTTGGACAGGGTCACTCATGTTCTCAAATTCCATATCTGCGGCGGCATCGTCACTCTCACCCGGCAGGGTGTGGCGTCGCGGCTGGGGTGGTGGAGCGGCGGCGAAGACAAGAGATAAAGAAGGAAGAGGAGAAAATGGGGAGGATGGAGGCGTGGGGTCTGTGAAGGGTTTTGGGTGGGCCAGGGGCGTCGAAGTCCTACGTGTCTAGTGTCCGGACTCCCACAACCCCCCTCCCCACTTTTTTGTCTTCAGTTTGTAAGAGAAACACATGTCTGGACCGCCCCACGGGCCGATACGGACCCGTGTTGGATGGTTTCCGCGGTCCGGACAACGCGGTCTGGACATATGCGAGCGGTTTGCGGGTCCGCCTTAGAGATGCCCTTATAAGATCTATTTCTTAGCCATCTGATCAAACAACAACTGAAGCTTAAAACTTGATTTCCACATCTATTTTTAGTACAAGTTTAATTACAATATATAGTACGGTATCAATAACATAATAAATACTAATCTTTAGAATTATCTGATGCTTTGGGACATAGATTTCTTCCCTATCTAGTTCAAACTCTTCCTTCATCTGGAAGTGACCTCGCAGGAAGGGACTGCTTGGACGGCTTCCACTTTCATCGTCATGCGGTCTACGAACTTCTGGGTGTCCTCGATGCGGTTTCGGGTGATCGCATGGAAGCCTTGCGTCAACGCGGCGTCCATTTCTATGTACATTAGGTTCGTAATGTGGGCAAGGTAGTTGTGGGGTAGGGAGGCTATGCTGCCTGGCGGATGTTTTAGTCTTTACTACAAAGTGCATTCTTCTCACCCCACTCAAAGATGTCCCAAGCCCTCTCCCAGAAATCCCTCTCGGCATGGCCCTCTTTGGTCTCCCTGGGGGAAAGGTATGCGAGGATGGGTCGGCCACTGCAACATGCCCAATGGGGATGACTCTGCCGACGAAGGGGAAGATGGGTGCTTGCCGGAGAACAAAAAAGGTGTCCGTGAGCGGAAGTGGGTCAGTTTATACACCCGAAAACGAGTGCACTCCAGAGGGAAACAGGGGTGGAATTGGAGCGCGCCAGGTGATGAGGTGAAGATACATGAAATGCGGCAACAACCATTAATGCATGCTCTTCCCGGTGGAAAAGTGGCTTCGTCGCTTGCAGAAGCGGAGGCGGTTGTGCCATTGACACATAAACCTCCTCTTTATTAAGTTGCTACAAAAGTAGCATCAGAAACAATCAACGGTAGGACTTCCCTGGGGGGGGGGGGGATCCAACCATACATACATCAGGAGGTGAGAACTTAGCAAACCTAGCTAATTCATGGGCTACACCATTGTTGTCTCTACTACAGTGTTCATACAAGATATGAGTGAAATCAAAAGACATAAAAAAACAGTCATCGAAGATGACACTGGCTACTGAAGATGAATAGCCCTCCTTCTGTGCAGCTATTACCTCCAAATTATCCGAGTTCACTTCAATTCTGTTGCAGCCTGCTGTACGTGCCAAGTTCAAACCAAATCTTACCGCAATGGCTTCTGCCGTGAAAGCATCATAGCAGATATTCAGTTTTTCATTTGCAGCCGCAATAAACTTGCCTTATGATCTCAGATGACAGCTCCCACAGAGCCTTTAAGTGTGTCTGCATCAAACCCCGCATCCACGTTAAGCTTGACGTAGTCACGTCTCGGTCTGACCCAACCATCAAGACGTGCCCGCGTCTTAGGTGAATTAGCAGAAATAAAGTTCGCCGCCAATGCTCAAACTGCTAGGCTAACCCGGGATGCATTTTGCGGTGTTCCCCCATGCGTATGCTTCCTCCTTTCCCACCACAAGTACCAGCAGCAAGTAGCAATTGTTTCCTTCAGTTTCGTCAGTCCCAGGACGTGGATATGGTTCTCAGGAAGATTCAGAAGAAACTCCAACACCCTTTCTCCAGATTTGTCCATGAGCAGACCTTGCTTTATCACATCAAACAAACCAAGCAATTTCCAAACCTCCACTGCCAACGGACACACGAATAGGAGGTGCCGAAGTGTTTCAGGACCATCATGACATACTGGGCATTGTGGTGAGATTTTAATGTGCCTGTCAGACAGGTTCGCTCGGCAAGGTATTGAGCTGTTAAGTGCTCTCCAAGTGAAAATTTTGACTTTCCCTGGACAGTTCAGAGACCAGATAGAATCCCAAGCGGGCGTAATTGTAGACGAGCTGCCAACATGTTGTAACCGTTGTCCGAACTGAGTCTCCCAGACTGCGTGATAGGCAGACCTCACTGAAAAACACCCGTCTTTGTATAGCTCCAAGCCACAAAATCTGTCATCTCATGAATTGGTAGCGGGATTGAGAGAATTCTTTGAACATCAACACTGCAGAAGGTTTGGTTCACTAGCGGCGCATCCCAATCCCCTGTCACTAGATCAATTAGTTCTTCCACTTGGGATATGATGTGGTTCCCTCTCAATGAGATAACCTTCCTGTTAGGTGATTGAGGTATCCAACTGTCCTCCCAAATCTTAATTTGTCGTCCATCACCCACCCTCCATATATGACCGCACTTCAGGGTATCCACTCCTGCAATTATGCTTTGCCAAGTATACGAATATTTCTTTTTTAGAGTAACACTCAGCAAGTCATCATTAGGGTAGTACTTTGCTTTGAGGATCTTTGCACATAGAGAATCCGGGTTCTCGATAAGTCTCCATGCTTGTTTTGCCAAGAGTGCAAGATTAAAGCACTGAATATCCCTAAAGCCCATTCCACCTTTTTTGGTATACACATCTTCCACCAAGCAAACCGGTGCATTCTCTTGTGTGATGCATCATCACCCCACCAGAACCTAGCTATCGCATTTGTAATTCCTTTGCAAATTTTCTTAGGAATTTTGAAGACCGACATCGCATAGGTTGGTATGGCTTGTGCTACAGATTTAATAAGCACCTCTTTACCTCCAGAAGACAAGCTTTTTTCCTTCCATCCAGTCAGTTTCAAGATCAACCGATCCACCAAGTACTGAAAACTATCAGTCTTGTCCAACCCCAACGTAGCTGGCAAGCCCAGATACTTATCATTTATAGCTTCTGTCATGATATTCAGTGTTGAGCACACCAAGGCCTTAGCACCTACATCTGTACTTGGACTAAAGAAAATGTTGGATTTGTCCATGCTCACAAGATGACCTGACGCCCCATAATACGAATCCAGAACAACTTTCAGTGATATTGCGTTTTTCTCATTTGCTCTCATCGGAATTAAAGAATCGTCTGCAAATAATAGGTTTGTGATAGCTGGTGCATCTCTGCATACTTTCAGCCCCACCAAATCACTCGTCTTATCTGCATGATTAAGTAGGGTTGTTAATCCTTCTGTACAGAGGAGGAATAAATAAGGCGACAATGGATCTCCCTGCTGCAGCCCCCTCGAGGGGTTTGATTATCTCTGTTTCCACTGAATTGTATCTTACTCTATACTCCACCGTAGAGACACAAACCATGATCATTTTAACCCATTCAGCCTTAAACCCTAGTTTTAGCAAAATAGCTTCCAAAAAGACCCACTCAACTCTGTCATATGCCTTGTGCATATCCAATTTGACTGCACACCACCCCTCCTTGCCTTTCCTTTTTTGTTTGATTGCGTGGAGACTCTCATATGCTATCAGCACATTATCAGTAATCAACCTTCCAGGGACGAAAGCACTCTGCATGGGGCTAAGAATTTCAGGCAATAAACCTTTCAATCTTGTTGCAATCATCTTGGAGATAGTTTTATAAACAACATTACATAAGCTAATGGGTCTGAATTGTGTAACTTTCTCCGGTGAATTTACCTTTGGGATCATAACAATGGTAGTGTCATTCCACCCCAGAGGCATTACTTGTGTATTCGCTGCTGTTAATACTTACATCACCAGATCATCTCCTAACATTGGCCAAAACCGCTTATAGAATACTGCATGCAGCCCATCCGGCCCCGGGGCCTTGAACTCACCAATTGAGAACATAGCTTTTCGAACTTCCTCCGCAGTATATGGTGCCTGAGGGAGTCCTGGATTAGGGGGTCTCCGGACAGCCGGACTGTATCCTTTGGCCGAACTGTTGGACTATGAAGATACAAGATTGAAGACTTCGTCTCGTGTCCGGATGGGACTCTACTTGGCGTGGAAGGCAAGCTAGGCAATACGGATATGTATATCTCCTCCTTTATAACCGACCTTGTGTAACCCTAGCCCCCTCCAGTGTCTATATAAACCGGAGGGGTTTAGTCCGTAGGACAACATACAATCATACCATAGGCTAGCTTCTAGGGTTTAGCCTCTCCGATCTTGTGGTAGATCAACTCTTGTAATACTCATATCATCAAGAATAAATCAAGCAGGACGTAGGGTTTCACCTCCATCAAGAGGGCCCGAAGTTGGGTAAAACATCGTGTTCCCTGCCTCCTGTTACCATCCGCCTTAGACGCACAGTTCGGGACCCCCTACCCGAGATCCGTCAATTTTGACACCGACATTGGTGCTTTCATTGAGAGTTCCTCTGTGTCATCGCCGTTAGGCTTGATGGCTCCTACTATCATCGATATCGATGCAGTCCAGGGTGAGACTTTTCTCCCCGGACAGATCTTTGTGTTCTGCGGCTTCACACTGCGAGCCAACTCGCTTGGCCATCTAGAGCAGATCGAAAGTTACGCCCCTGGCCACCTGGTCAGGTTTGGAAGCTTAAACTACACGGCCGATATCCGCAGAGACTTAATCTTCGACGGATTCGAGCCCCTGCCTTGTGCGCCACACGGTCACGATGAGTACGATTTAGCTCTACCATCGGACAGTGTTCAGGAGATCGCACCGGCAGCTACTCCGACCCTCAATTTGGAGCCAGTTGCGCCATCCATGAACGGATGGATAGACCCCGCCATGGAGGCCGTATACTTTGCGGCGATCGAGCCGAATATCGACCTTACCCTTCACGAGAGCCGTGTTGCCAAACTGCCAGATCCTTCTCCGGACACGGACTCCAAACCGCCTGCGCCCGTTCCTGTCGAATCCGATTGGGCACCAATCATGGAGAGTTTACCTCCGCGGATATTTTTCAGCACTCGCCCTTTGGCGACATACTGAACTCATTAAGGTCTCTCTCCTTGTCAGGAGAGTCCTGGTCGAACTACGTCCGACAGGATTGGGATGCGGATGACGAAGAAATTCGCCGCCCACCCACCACCCACTTAGTAGCCACCGTCGATGACTTAACCGACATGCTCGACTTTGACTCTGAAGGCATCGGCGGTATGGACGATGATGCGGGAGGCGAAGAGGAACCACTGCCCACAGGTCACTGGACGCCCACTTCATCACATGACGTATACATGGTGGACACACCTAAAGAAAATAACTACGAGGAACGGAAGGACGCAACGAAGGGTTGTTCCCTCGAGAAGCAGTCAAAGCGGCGGCGTAAACGCCGCTCCAAATCCTGCCTCGGCAGAAATAACGATCACATAGACCCAGCGTTAGAGCAGGGTGAACCATTGCCCGACCACGACAACACGGAAAATCAAGCCGAACAACCCAACCCCGTCGAAGATAACAGTCCGGATGACATCACACTGGACAGGCGCTAGGAGCAACATAATGCCCACCAAAGGCTTGTTGCCACGGTGAGTAGTCTGAAAAAACAGAAGCAAAGGCTCAAGGCTGCACAAGACACACTCAAAATCAAATGGAGTGAAGTACTCAACACTGCAGCGAAATACGGCAGTAATCGCCACACCAAGAGCTATCCGAAGCGAAAGTTGCTACCTGAATTTGATGAGGAGGCCTTAGATCCTCCACAATTAAAAAAATAAAACGGCCATCCGGTCGGATAGACGACCTCATAGCCAACATAAAGCGGCAATCGACGCCACACATAAACCATTACACGATCCGCATAAGGGCTCGCATCAAAAGGACGGCGCAACCAGATCCATCTATGGACCACGCAGGCGTGCTCCAACATACAATGCAATACAACAAACATCCGAGCACCACGGTACCCCCAAATACAGGGGTGTCGCACACCCTCTATGTTTCACCGACGAGGTGCTGGATCATGAATTTCCAGAGGGATTCAAACCCGTAAACAAAGAGGCGTACGACGGAACAACAGACCATGGGGTCTGGATTGAGGACTACATCCTCCATATCCATATGGCTCGAGGAGATGATCTCCGCGCCATCAAGTACTTACCCCTCAAGCTCAAAGGGCCAGCTCGACACTGGCTTAAAAGCCTCCCCGAAAACTCCATCGGAAGCTGAGAAGAGCTCGAAGACGCCTTTCGGGCAAATTTTCAAGGGACATATGTCCGACCACCGGATGCAGACGATTTAAGTCATATAACTCAACAGCCCGGTGAGTCAGCCCGAAAACTTTGGAACAGGTTCCTCACTAAAAAGAACCAAATAGTTGACTGTCCGGACGCCGAAGCCTTAGCAGCCTTCAAGCATAGCGTTCGAGATGAATGGCTTGCCAGACACCTCGGCCAAGAAAATCCGAGAACAATGGCAGCATTAACAAGCCTCATGACCCGTTTTTGCGTGGGCGAGGACAACTGGTTAGCCCGATGCAGCACCAGCGACCCAAGTACATCCGAAGTCAGGGATGGAAACGGGAAATCACGATGCAGCAAGAATAAGTGCCGGAATAAAGAAGATAGCCCGAAGAGCACGATGGTAAACGCCGGATTTAGAAGCTCTTGGCCAGGGCAGCAGAAGCCGCCCTCCAAAGGCAACAGAGACGAATTGTCCAACCTAAACAAAATTTTGGACCAAGTATGTCAAATCCATAGCACCCCTGATAAACCTGCAAATCATACCCACAGAGAATGTTGGGTCTTCAAACAGTCCGGCAAGCTCAACGCCGAACACAAGGGGCAGGATACACCAAGTGAAGACGAGGACGAGCCTCGCAAGCAAAGCACAGGGGAACAGAAGAAATTCCCACCAAAAGTCAAAACAGTCATCGTGTTACACGTGATAAAAGGGAGAGACAAAGCGGCACCTTTAGAGGAACATGCCCCAGGGCCTATCACTGCGGAGCTCCGCCACTGGTCGTCCCAACCGATCACCTTCGACCACCGGGATTATTCGGCAAGTATCCGGCGCGCAGGATGGGCTGCATTGGTATTAGATCCAATAATTAATGGATACCACTTCACCCGAGTCCTGATGGGCGGCGGCAGCAGTTTGAATCTGATATATCAGGACGCAGTCCGCAAAATGGGGATAGACCCAACAAAAATTTGCCAAAGCAATGCTACCTTTAAAGGAGAAACGCCAGGCCCGGAGGCTCACTTCAGGGGCTCCCTGCTACTAGAGGTTATATTCGGCTTCCCCGACAACTTCCGCAGCGAAAATTTAACTTTCCACGTCGCTCCATTTCAAAGTGGCTATCAAGCACTACCCGGACGCGAAGCTTTCGCTCGCTTTAACGCAATACCGCATTACGCTTCCCTCAAGCTCAAGATGCCCGGTCCACATGACATCATTACAGTAAATGGAAATATTGAGCGCTCCTTGCGCGCCGAAGACGGTGCGGCCGCCTTGGCCGCCGCACACTAAATGGCCTCACCAACTCAAGCATTTGACAGGTCGTTAAGACCACGGACACGGCTAGACGAGTCCGGCTCAGCTATATATAATTAATACAGGTTTGATGGCTATACCCCTATTACAATACAAGGGGCTCAACGCGCGCGCAAAAGTGGCAATAAGGCTCACATTTACTCATTTTCAACTATATATTGTTTATTTAGTATAACTTAACTTTTGGACGGCAACCTTTTAATTAAGTTCCTCTCTTTTTCAGATGACCATCATGCTACACCCGTTCAGGATACGGCACAATAGAGACACAGGCGCAGACGTGCAGCAGGGACCCGTTCCAAGGATTCTTTGTAGATTAAGACCCTGCGTAAACCTTTTTTACTGTCTCTTGTTGATTTACATCCCTCGGATTCTCAGTACAACCGAGAAGGATGCTGACGTCTTGGCATGTGGCCACGCCAGAATAATGCACGTACCTGGACACCAGGGGATTATTACAAAGGGTACTGTTTAGACCCGGTTTACACCATAAAGACCGAATACCTTAGGGAGTGTTCGGCGTCGCGAGTTTGGCCTTATATGCATCAGCTCCAAATCATGTCTTTGGTCAAATGTTGGGTTTGCCCGGCTCCTGTGTTTTGCTGCCTTACATTCTGCTCTATCGGCTAAGGCGGCACCAGGAGAACTACTGCGATTGTGCCCTGGTTCATCCGGAAGAGCACCTCAGTAGAGAAAGCCGAAAACTGACTGTCATGATATAGCGTGAGACTGGTCAACCACTCGATGACCTATTGGAATCTTCGGGATTCCTCCGCATTAACGAAGGGCCGTTTCCCGGTCAGGCATGTATGCACCCCGAATCCGGACGAGTGCGGCGCCACCACGGGCTATTTAGTAGCCCCATTGTCAAACTCCTATGGCTAAGTGAAAGTGTTAAAGCATTATAGTCCGGTTGCCTAGTTCGCTGCGCTATCACCTCCTTATTAGGACCAAGACGTTGGATTAAGTGTGAATACCCGTCTTCTGCGAACACCCCCGCATTATATGCGTGGGGGCTGAAGTCGACGACTGCAATCTTTCAGGTTATATACATGTATACATAAAATGGCCGCACAGGAGGCATCACAATACTTTCGGGCAAAAGTATAAATACAACCTTGATAAATTCAATAAAACGTTGTCTTTACAATGGGAACGCATGTCACTCAAACATAACATTCTTCGAGCAGTAGGCCTCTATCGTACGAGCGCCCTCAAGAACTTATTCAAAATAGTGCTCGGCAGCCACTCGGCCTATGGCCGAACCCTGCACCGCGACAGTGGTGGCATCCATCTCCACCCAGTATGTTTTGACACAGGCAAGGGCCATCCGCGAGCCTTCTATGCACACCGACCTCTTCATCGCATTAATGCGCGGCACCGCACCAAGGAACTGCTGCACCAAGCTAAAATAGCTGTTTGGCTTTGGCCTTTCCGGCCACAGATGATCCACGACAGACCTCATGGCGAGTCCGGACAATCTATTGAGTTCGGCCCATCCGGCAAGCTGATTAGTCAATGGAAGTGGACGCTCTGGAACGTTAAATTGCGACCAGAACAGCTTGTCCACTTCACGATCTGTCTAATCTCGGAAGTATTCGGCCGCATCGACAACGCTCGCCGCTAAGTCCAGATATGCGTCGGTCGAACTCCACAGCCGATCTAGAGGGGCATACCGCGGATCGCCGAACTTCCTCCGCAGCATAAAGGGCTTCCCAGCCACAATGTCCCCGGCTTCACGCAGTTCCTCCTTCTTCGCTCTCATTGCAGAGCGGGTGTCTTTGGTCGCCATTGTGGCCTTTTCAAGGTCCGTAGCCTTGCCCGGTTTTCTTCTTCAAGAAACTGGCAGCGGTCAACAGTGTCTTTCAACTTCACAGCCATTTTGGCCATTCTCTCTTTGCTCTCACTATGAGCGACCTTCTCGGCTTTCAACTCTTCAGCCGCCTTCAAAGCGGCCGCATTACTACTCCTTGCTTGCTCCTTGGCTCGGGCAAGCTCCGCCCGCAAGGCCTCCATGGTGGCAGCTCCATCTGCAGTCACAACATATTAAAGATATTGGCATCACGCTGCTCTTACTATGTGACATTCACTATAAATATCACCTACCCTGTGCCTCGTCAAGCTGCTTGTTAACAAGCTCGATGTCGGCATCCGCCGCATCCAGTCGCCGTTTTAATTCGGCAACCCCATCAGTCCGGCTAGCCACCGGAGCTTCAGATACCTGCACATAACGACAGTCTGGTCATTACCTGGGACTACGATCCTTTGTTCACCGCCGTTCTCGATGACAACCAGAGTCTCAGGGGCTACTATCTACACAGGGCGCACCTAAAAACGTGTGGTACTACCACAAACGCATATCATTCCACGTACCTCAAAGCCTGTCAGTAGACTCATAAAGGCTTCATGCAACCCGTTTTCAGCGGACGAAATCCTTTCAATCACCGTACACATTAATGTACGGTGCTCTTCTGAGATAGTCGCTCGCTCTAGCAGACCCTTCAGTACGTCCGACCGCATACCAAGTGGCGCCGGACTCTTTTGATTACTCTCTTCAAGAGCCGAATACTGAGGGCTTCGGGTGACCATGGGATTACCTTCTGGCCTTGCCGGATCCGGAGAAGCTCTCCGTGACGACACTTCAAGGTCGCCCGCTTCTTGAGCTAGGGAGTCCGGAGGAGGCGTTTCGCTCTCCATCATCTCCGGAAGAAGATCCCCCGAAGACGAGCTCTGCTGAGAAGGGCTCAGATCCGAACTGCAAGATAGACGCTTCGGTTATCTTCCTCAGAAGTAAGGTAGTATATCTTCACTATTAAGTACTTTTTGATTACTTACAGCTCGTTAGAAGGCTGATCCCCGCATGGACTTTGTGCGGCAAGAGCACCCTCCGAGGCGGGACCCTCTGGTGGAGTTTTCTTCTCCCGTTTGGAAACCTTGGTTTCTGGGTCATCAGAGGTAGTCCTCTTCCTCCCCCGGGGCGAGGGAATTTCAGATTCCTTCCCTTGGTTATCCTCCCTCACGGAGGCGCCTGTTCCCTCGGTTGGAATAGGTAGCAGTGGGGGCCCGCTTTCGCCCTCTTTATTCCTCCCTTCATCTTCCTTTGAGGGCACCAGGCAAGGTGCTGGCTCGAGCATCTTTTCCAGCACCAGATTGTCCAAGCCTTCGGGAAGGGGGCCGAACACCGGATCATCTTTGCCTTTGTTATCCAGTCCCGGTCAAAAAGCGATTCTTTAGAATGATGTCATGATAAATGAAAGACAGTGTGTTCGGCTAGAGGATTACTTACTTGGGCCGCGGTGCGGTTGCTGCTCAGGCCCACGTCCTCGGAGGTGTCCAGACACTCTATTTGGGGTCCGAAGAACGACTTGTACATCTCCTCATGCGTCAGGTCGAGGAAATTCTGAATAGCGCGCGGTCCTTCTGGGTTGAATTCCCACAAGCGGAGGGGCCAACGTTTGCAAGGCTGGACTTGACGAACCAGCATGACTTGCACTACCATAACCAAACTAAAATCTCCCTCGAAGAGATCCCGGATGCAGCTCTGCAGTATGTGCACATCCTTGGCTGGACCCCAGCTCAGCCCCCTGCCGATCCATGACATCAGTTGTGGTGGAGGGCCCGGGCGAAAGGCGGGGGAAGCTACCCACTTGGCACTTCTGGGAGCGGTGATGTAGAACCACTCCCGTTGCCATAATCCGGACACCTCTCGAAAGGAACCTTTTGGCCACGGAGCTCCGGCAATCTTGCTTATTAATGCACCCTCACACGCTGCATACCGCCCTTCGACCATCTTCGGCTTCACATCAAAGGTCTTGAGCCACAGGCCGAAGTGAGGGGTAATGCGGAGGAAGGCCTCACATATGACAATAAATGCCGAGATGTGGAGAAAGGAATTCGGGGCTAGATCATGGAAATCAAGCCCGTAATAGAACATCAAACCCCTTACGAAGGGATCCAGAGTGAGGCCTAGTCCTCGGAGGAAGTGGGAGATGAACACGACGTCTTCATTGGGTTCAGGAGTAGGGACGACCTGCCCTCGGGCGGGCAGCCGATGTGAGACTTCGGCGGTCAGGTATCTTGCCTCCCTCAACTTCTTGATATCCTCTTCCGTGACGGAGGAGTACATCCACCGGCCCTGGAGGCTGGATCCGGACATGATTGAAGATCCGAAGCACCTGACCTAGGCTTTGAGTGTTAGAACTCGAGGCGGGGGAGGGATTAGATTGAGCACGGGAGGAAAAAAGTAAAAGCCTTGACCCTTTATAAAGAGGGTGAATATCAAGCGTCCTCCTCGTGGCCGTTTGGGACTTGCCTAAAATCTAGGAGTCCTAGGCGTGCTTGGGTTACCCACGACCGTATTGATGAGAATCCCGTAATAAGGGGGACACGATCTCTGCTTTGACAAGACGTGTCAAGAAACTGCCTCGCGTTATGTGCAGGGCTAGTTAAAGAAAAACAGTTCGAATAATCACCGAGCCATGGTGTGATGTCATGTTGCCAAAACGTGTCAGCAGATTAGATTTGTGGAAATATTATTCTCTCTACGATGGTATGTGGAGCTTATTTTGCAGGGTCGGATACTATCCTTGCATTCAAATTCTTCCGTGGTGTATTCGAAGGAGGAACCCGCCTTGCAATGCCGAAGACAACACTGCGCGCCGGACTCATCGTCATTGAAGGCTGGTTCAGGGTCTACTGAGGGAGTCCTAGATTAGGGGGTCTCCGGACAGCCGGACTGTATCCTTTGGCCGGACTGTTGGACTATGAAGATACAAGATTTAAGACTTCATCTCGTGTCCGGATTGGACTCTACTTGGCGTGGAAGGCAAGCTAGGCAATACGGATATGTATATCTCCTCCTTTATAACTGACCTTGTGTAACCCTAGCCCCCTCCGGTGTCTATATAAACCGGAGGGGTTTAGTCCATAGGACAACATACAATCATACCATAGGCTAGCTTCTAGGGTTTAGCCTCTCCGATCTTGTGGTAGATCAACTCTTGTAATACTCATATCATCAAGAATAAATCAAGCAGGACGTAGGGTTTCACCTCCATCAAGAGAGCCCAAACCTGGGTAAAACATCGTGTCCCCTGCCTCCTGTTACCATCCGCCTTAGACGCACAGTTCGGGACCCCCTACCCGAGATACGCCGGTTTTGACACCGACAGTGCCATTAGCAGGTCATTCATACCATGTGTAACACGTCGTTGCACCTTGGATAACACATCCTGATCCGGTAGGTGCACTTGCGAGGTAAACAAAGAAGAAAAATACTCTGAGATAATGCCATTGATATCCTCTGCGTTCGCCTTCCAAACCCTGTGTCATATAACAGTTGTTTGATGTAGTTCTTATTTTTTTGGGGCCGATGCAGCTCTATGAAAATAAGATGTATTCCGGTCACCGTGCAATAACCAGTTCACTCACCCCCTTTGCAACCAAATGAGCTCTTCCTGATCTAATAAGTTTTCAATCAGAACTTGAATATCCTTCATTTCCTGCCGAATCTCAATAGTATTCGGCCTTCTCTTAAGCTTCTCTAAGTCTTTCCGCAGCTTATGTAACCTCTTTTTGGGGCTTTTTAGTGTCTATCGATCCCACTCATGCAGATCCTTCAATACAGATCGAGTCCTGTCCGCGAGAGAAGGTCCCAAACCGGCCAGTTTAGCTCGTTCCCATGCAGAGTTAATAATCTCATTCACGGTCTCCTCATTTAACCATCTGGCTTCAAACATACGTTTATGATTCTGCCGCTGTTGTTCCATCCCCGATTTATAATAATTCGTGTCCAGCAGAACATGCCTATGATCTGAATGAACGTGTTGTTCATGCACTACAGCTGCATGGGGGAATTTCTCTGCCCACAAGTCATTGCAAAGGGCTCTGTCTAGCCTCTCTCGAATATCCCCTCGTCTCCAAGTAAAATCATCACCTATGAACATGACCTCATGCAGTCCACACTCTTCAATACAATCTCTGAATTCTCTCATATATTGTTCAGGCCTAGCATTTTCTCCTTCTTTCTCACTCATGTTTGTGATCTCATTGAAATCACCAATAATCATCCACGGTCCAGTGTTGCTTGCATGGATGTTCCTCAAATAACTCCAATAGAGGTGTTTCCTCTCCCAACTAGGTTCTCCATAGAACCCTGTCAGCCGCCAAGATGGTGCATTCCCATCCATCACAATACCATCTATAAAATTGTCCGAAGAGTAATTCAAAACCACTTCATTTATTAAATTATAGAAAAGTACAAGGCCACTCGCCCGCCCATCACTGGGCACTAGGTGAAACCGCTCAAAACCTAGCTTAACTCTCACCGACTCCGCCTTTTCATTATTCAAATGTGACTCTGACAGAAAAATCACATCGGCTTTCAAACGCTCTTGGGTATCCAAGAGTTCACGAATTGGCGTGGTCGAAAGCAGACCACGACAATTCCATGCTAGGGTTTTCATTGCTCCCGGCGATCCTCCCTCCCGGAGGTCGCCGATCTATTCTTGGGTTGTGTCATGTCATCATTTCCTTGGTTCATAACCGACTCCGAGCTGTTCGGCTCCTGGTTATCCTTTACTATCTTTGTTCTTTTATACTCCTTCGTCGGAGAAACATACACAGGTGGGAGGGGAGGGACCTGCGTTTTATCCCTGATGATTAGTGCTTGCGTGCCCTCAGTCCCTCCACCAACCACAGCAGCCTCCAAAACACTTGTTGTGCTCTCAACTGACGCCCTCTTATTTGGAGTTTGGGCTGTCTTCGTCAGGATATTAGCTATAACAGGAGGGACTACCACGGTACCCCCCTATTCTCATTTGCATTCTCTTTTGGGTATGGCTGAGATCCATCACCCGTGTGTTGCTGCTGATGTTGGGCATTGAAGCGCCAACTTTGGTTTGGACTATAGGGTTCTCGGCCCCTACCATGACCTCCAGCCCCCTGCCCACCTCTACCTCCTATTCCTTGTCTTTTCCCTCCCCATTGTGGGACATAATTTCCCCTACCAGCTGGTTTGAACCGTACGTTGTCAGCAAACAGAAAGTCCCCCCACTCAAAGGTAGACTCATCGTGCTCCCCATCTCCACATTCCTCATGCCAATGACCAAACTCGCCACAGTTGTAGCAGAATGTTGGTAGCTTCTCATATTTCACTTGGTACTTCACACTTTCTTCTCCCTTCTTTGCAGTAACAAAACGTTTTATCTTAGCATTAATATCTATCTTGACTTTAACCCTCACAAATTCACCAAAGAAACCCGCCGGTAGCTTCAGTTGTACTTCTTCCACTCCTCCAATTCTAGATGCCAAACCCTTTACAGCACGCTCAATCAAGAACTTATCCGGCAAACGATGAATTTGTGCCCACACAGAGAGCTTATCTAGCTTGAAAGTATCGGGTTTTTTAAACCCATCGTATTCCTCCATGATCACAACTTGCTCCCTGAATAACCACGGCCCTTCAACCATCGCCGTATTCCAATCACCCAGGCATCCAAACTGCGCTGTGAACAAATTAGTTTTGATCTTCCTCCATACCACCTGTTTGGCAGGGTTCCATGCCGCGCGCATGTTATTATACAGCACGCTAGGGCTGAAGGTCTTTGGTGTATGGACTCTGGCAATTGCTAACCACTTCGCCGGTTCTACCATATCCGGCAGCTCCTCCTCCCATATGAATTTGTCCTCCTCTTCCTCCTGTAGCGTGAGCCGGGCCAGCAATTCTTCAGCAGGTTCCTTCCCCTACCTCCGCTGAGAGCTCCTGTTTTCCGCCATCTGCAAGAGATCCGATCTTGCCG